>NC_089815.1:647390-689890 GCF_029633855.1 Hoplias malabaricus | reverse complement strand
GTTTTGGATACTGTAGTCTTTCAGCTTCCTCTTTTCAGATTTCTCTGTCTGGGTCCCTACACTAAGCCCATTGTCTATGCTCGCAGTCTGGATAGATGGGCAGTTGATACTTTTGTCCTTGAACCTCTTCCCACCTTCTCTCTTTTCAACACTTGGACCACAAGCAACCGAGGCCATCTCCTTCATCTTTGGTCCATTGGCCTTCTTGGAGAAGCCAGCAGGAGAAGCAGTAGACTTCTCTTTGGCACATTGAAAGTGTTGTTCGTTGTCCATGTTGCTGATGTTATGGCGGTGATTGTCCTTTGGCACCTTGTTGTTTAAGAAGGACCTCTCAAAATCAGGGCCCTCCTCTGTGTTTAAGCTCAAACTCTTGACGGGCCAAGCCGGCTGCCTGCCCTGCTTCCCCGTAGTCCTTCTCATGTTCACGCACTCCGTGACTGTCGTGGGTCCAAAATACGTGGATGCCTGCAAGTCGTCAAGACTCTCGTGCTTCACTCGACTCTTACTCTGAATGGGTGAGCTGACGGGTTCAAAGTAAGGGTTGCTGTACGGCAGCTCGAAGCTGTGATTGAAGAAGGTGGGTGGCTTGTGCAGCTCTCTCCTGTGATAGCTCTCTCCACTGCCTCTGGTGCTGGGTTTAGACTCCTTGGAGATCACGTGGGGTGAAAAGGCAACAAGGTTGTGAAAGTCTTCCTTGAAGATATTCCGCTTTTGCACACAAGAGTGCACAGTGAAAGGCTCTGAGTTGGGCAGGAACACCTCCTTGCCGTTTGGGTTGATGTGCAGCGAGTCCTGGTCAGTGGTGGATTCACTGTCAATATCCATGGGGAAGTAGGTGCTCTGCATCTCACATGGTGGTGGACTAGCACTGGCATACTGAGGCAGATGCTGCAATTTATCCAGCGATGCTGCTCTACATTTTAAATCCTTGCTGACTCCCAGGAGGAAATTGGGGTCTGAGGTTGGCATAAATGGCTGACAGTTGTTGCACTCCGATTTGGGGCAGGGTGACGTCCGCACATGATGACCCCTTCTGTCTGGGAAGTCATACACCCTTTCACAGTCGTTGTACTTGTAGACATCCGTATCAGACCTGCAGGACTCGAAGGACTGGTTCTTATGAAACTTGGGTCTGTGACTCATTGGGAGCTTGTCTTTGGCAATGCCACCGTTCATCTGGATGAGGTTGAACATGGTGACAATATCCGCAGCTACCATAAGCTTCTTGGACTGCTGGTCCTCTACAGAGCACCTCATCTTGTCCTTAAAGAGAGTTGCAGGGAAACTTGGGTCCAAACATGCTGTGTAGAACAGCAGGCTCCTCAGCTTTGCCAGGTGGACCAGGTCAAAACGGGCGCATAGGGATTTGCACAGATCCTGGTAAGACACAGTGCTGTACTTTGTGTCTAGTTCCTCCAAAATCCGGACGAGGAAAAGGGAATACTCTGGCACTGCATCCATTACTGTGGCCGCTCCGATTCTTATCTAAGAGATGATAACCTGCATGGGGCGAGACTGAATATTAGTGGTTGTACGGCTTCCTGCAGAAAGATGTAATCTAGGCATCAATTAACCCTTTTTTTTTCAAATTCTACAAATCAGATTTTAAGAAGGAACCGTTGGGATGATTTTAAAGCATGCTGTGGAATAAAAGCACACATCCTAAGAACAATAACACACCGGCCAAACTAGAAACAGGCTCTGTATTGAAAACACGTGACTGCAAAGAGAGAAATGCATATATGGAGTGAAGCACAAGATTCAAATGATGGGTATCTGAAGAAATAACTGGAGTTAGGATTGCAGGCGGGCAGACTGCAGAGGTAAATACAGTAGCAGTCCTCAGAGACTGGATTCTGCAACTCTGAATTAGAGCAGATTTTTTAAAGGTTTCAAAGCCACATTTCTGAGCAAGTCCATTTGATCCCAAGTGAACTAAGAGAGAAAACGAACACACCTATTTCACGATCCCATCTGGCGTCCTCCGGATCAGAGGAACTGAGTGACAGTCAGCGAGGCGCAGGCTGGTGTGTGTGGCTTGTCGTTCCTGCATGCATCTCATCCGTCCACATTCCTGCAGTGCAAAGGCAATAAATAACGGGGAACCACTCCACTCCAGCCGTGCACATCCTTCAGCTCTGGCTCGCCGTTCCAAAGCTGCTCGTTTGCTTTTGCTCTCCAGAGTCCTGCTCGCTCTGTGTTAGGGGGAGGGCGGGAGGGGAGGGGAGGGGAGTGGGTAGGCATGGGTGGGTGGGGGTGGGGGGGTGATGAAGGGAAAGAGGAGGGAGGGCTTTGTTTCCACCTCGAATGACGTAATCACACCTTAACATACCGAGACACGCGAGTGTAGGCAGAAATCAATCTGAGGGTAATGCACTCCTCCTAAAGCACACAGTCAGTTCAGTTCTGGTTTTAATTGCATGGCAACTGTTCCCCATGATTATTGCCCCAGAGCTACAGTGAAAACACAGCCTTTTGGCAACAACTGGGTGGTTTAATATACTTATTCACTTGGAAATGATGTGCATATTTGAATGGAGTCAAATCCATCAACAGGTTTAATGCATTAATATTAAACCTGTGCCTAATTTATTACAAATGCTGTGGCACACATCCTGTACTTTTATTAATGACTATTACTCTCATTAATGGAGGTTAATTTACAAACCACAGTTACAAAACAGCTGGCCAAGGGTTGAATACTTGTAAACGGATTATTTATGAGCTATGGGCTTTTATTGATCAAATGTACAACCAGAAAACGACTTGGAATATGATACATTCAATGTAGACCATATAAAATACACAATTTATATTTTGAAATGAAATTATTATATAATACTTTATCACAATATTATATACATACAGTATATGGATATTTTTTTTTATAGTTTTTTAAGTATACACCTATTCTTTTATGGGATCACTCTTTAAAACTTCAGCATAACTGGAGCTAAACTACTGTAGGCAGATGTGTGTTAAATAATGTATGTAAAATCATTCAAATGAACTTGATGCTGAAGATTAGTCTCCATATATTTACTGTATGGGCTGAGGAAGGTATTACATACAGTTTTCACTTTCTACATCATATACAGCTTAATGATAGTTGTCCTTCATCTGGAAATGACCATCTGCCAAAAAAAAAAAACGTTTTTAAGTTATTATGCAAATGTTTCTCAGCAGATTCCCAAACCTTCTGCTATGACTTATTTTGCTCATACAATTTATGGTAGTTTTATGGGCACTGAAGTGTCCTGCCCATCCATTTATATTTGCCCCATCAGCATCAATACAGGTTCAAGATCTGCTCCCCGCGAGCTATCATTTCTTGGAAGATGTCACACCCCACAAATCAATATCATATCTGTGGCTGGTAGTCGTTCAGGATTTGGTTGGTGGCACCTGGAGATGGGTTTGGGGATTAGAGGGTTAATGCGAGCTCAGGCTGAGGATGGGGAGCTCAATTTAAAGTTTCTGACGGCTGTTGTACCGAACTTCTGATAATGCCACCAATTAGAGAAGTTTATAAGAAATTTAAAACCACAGGGAACATTTTCCCCTCCTTTTGGGCCAAGTAATGAGGACACATGAATCAGCTGAGTCGTCTGACATTTAGCTTCTGGACTGCACAGTCAGCACGCCACGCTGATTAGGACATCGGCTCGTCCTCCTCATCAAGGCCCTGCAAAATGGACGCTCTTAGCTGTAAAGGACTTCATCAAAATTTAAGCTGCTCAAACACCAAAATACATAGAGGGGATTAGTGCCGAATACAAGAACATACATTATTTATCACTCAAAAAATCTCCATGAATTTGATTATTATATTATATTACTAATTTTAACACGTACAATTCACGTGAGATTATAACTCTAAGAGCTGGGACCTCTCATGGAAGCTGGAATATGTAAAATAGTTTTAAAATATTACTTTCAGAGCGACCCGAGTGGCCACCATGTCCGTGGTGTAATGATGAAGTCAGACATTATGTTTATTTTGTTGGGGAACAACAGAACACGGGAACATGAATATAATGAACATATTGCCCATGTTTACCTTTCCTCTGATTAACACAACAGGAGGCAGCTTTGACTGCTCTAAACTCTGCTCTGAATAATCTCTCGCACTCACTCTGAAACAAACATAGCACCTTCAACAGGTCAGAAAGCCTTTTCTACAGCAATAGAGAGAGCTCTGATTTATTAGACTCTGCACCGCATGAATGTGCATGCACCGGGACTCCTCTTTCAGCAGATTTATACCAGAAGATAAAATGTTTGTACTAGTTCATTTCTGACATGCCAGCAGAATATCCACTAAGTGGACTTCAGGAACAGGTTTACCAGTGCCTGTCTTGAATACCGTTCTAGAGAGAGGCTCTCTTGGAGTTTATTTCTGTTTACTATAATGGTATTTTGTGTTTTAAATCATTTTAAACTAGTCTTACACTCCAGCGTGCCAATATACAGGGGTTGGACAATGAAAGTGAAACACCTGGTTTTAGACCACAGTAATGTATTAGTGTGGTGTAGGGCCTCCTTTTGCGGCCGATACAGCGTCAGTTGGTCTTGGGAATGACATACACAAGTCCTGCACAGTGGTCAGAGGGATTTGAAGCCATTCTTCTTGCAGGATAGTGGCCAGGTCTCTACGTGATGCTGGTGGAGGAAAACGTTTCCTGACTCGCTCCTCCAAAACACCCCAAAGTGGCTCAATAATATTTAGATCTGGTGACTGTGCAGGCCATGGGAAATGTTCAACTTCACTTTCATGTTCATCAAACCAGTCTTTCACCAGTCTCGCTGTGTGTATTGGTGCGTTGTCGTCCTGATACACGGCACCGCCTTCAGGACACAGTGTTTGAACCATTGGATGCACATGGTCTTACTGGTGCAGTGTGGAGTTAATGAAGATTGTCCACCAGGCTGCTCCAATTTAGCCATGAAACCTCCCACACTACAATGACAGGTGTTTCACTTTCATTGTCTAACCCCTGTATCTATTAGCAACAGAACTATTAACTCTTCGATTAAGAGTGATGATAGTCTACATATTCATGAAAGGCTTTGTAAGAAAAGCTTGAGAAATGTTGAAAGTGTGAGGTTTTGACAACTCTGATTATATTTGTGTAAATACAAACAAAAACAGCTGCCTAAGTTTGCAGTGCAGTAGCCCTCGGCTGACCTCTCCTAAACCAAACCACCCCTATGTCCTTATCCACAGAAGCACTTTCTTCCTGGCCTTTGGAGTGACCTCACTAGTGAGACGCCAAAGCCTCGGCCAGAGCACTTCATTTTCCAGGTGAATAAACAAGCGTTAATTGAGGATGAAGTGTGAGGAAATGAGCTCATTCCGAGGGGAAGAGTCCATCAAACTGCCAGGAGACCTGCCAGGGCAGACGAGCGCTCCAGAGGCTCCAGAGGACCGGGCTGCACTGCAACTAATCATATATTTGCCAGAGAAAATAACTTAAATGCTGTCAGTATTTCCAATATCTCTCATGATGAGGTTGTTGTAAGGATATTATAAGGTCATTCACTGTTTCTAGATGCTTTAATTTAAGGCTTTTTATCCATACACACACACACACACACACACACACACTCACCTACTGAAATACATACTCAAGCACTAACTCACTCACGTACATACTCACTCACTCAGTCTCTCATATAAATACTGGCTCACACACATACTCACTCATTCATTCACATATATACTCACTCCCTCGTCCACATACATACTCACTCACTCACTCACTCACATACTCACTCACTCACTCACTCCCTCGTCCACATACATACCAACTGATTTACTTACATGCACACTCACCCACTCACTCACTCACTCACACACATACTCACTCATTCATTCACATATATACTCACTCCCTCGTCCACATACATACCGACTTACATCCATACTCACTCACTCACTCAATCACTCACTCACATACATACTCACTCACTCACTCCCTCGTCCACATACATACCGACTGATTTACTTACATGCACAATCACTCACTCACTCACTCACTCACTCACTCACATTCATACTCCTACTGCTGTTTCTCCACGGTTCAGTCAAATACAGCACACACACATAGTTAAAGAGCTAATCCCTACTGTCTTTAATTAGAGCAAAGGTTGGTATGTTCCTTATGTTCCTCTTCATGTGTTCTGTTGTTCAGAATGACCATTTCTGACACCCCCAAAAGCCTAGGACTGTCCGGATTTGTCAGCCTGAGTTCATTACACATCACACACATGCACAGGAGACGGAACGACAGAAATAACCTCCGCTCAGGCCACTGCGGAGAATGTTAACTACATTTAGGGTTAATTGGACACACAGGAGTGCAAAGAGTTCCACTCGGCTCTGAGAGGTCAGTAAACCGAATGAGAAAGTGCCCACGTCCACGTGAGCGACGACGCCAGAATCTGTTTTTCACTAAAGCCATTTATCAGTGCATTCAACAGAGAGACATTAACAAATCAATAGCTCATTTTTCACTTCTAAGAACCGAGGCGTTGCGTAAAGCAGGAAGTGTGGACGACATTGAGATATTTTCCCATGGTGCATCAGCTTTCCCGACACTTAATCACAAACACGAGCTAAAGACCCAGAACTGTGGAAATCAGAGATGAGAAGAAAAGAAAACAGATGATTAAGGAGATTACTGAAGAAACACTTCATAAAAACGATGGAAAATGCTAATCAAACCTTTGGGCACACTTTCCTTTAGGCGTTTTGTTCCTTTCGTAAGATCCTGCCTTTAATGCACTCAGAGGCCCAGGGTTTGCTCCTCAGTTGCTGCAGTCACAGCCTCTACTCTTCTAGAGGACACGCTTTGGAACATTTCTGTGAATATCTGATGAGGTTCCAGACTGGGAGCATTAGTGAGGTCTGGTCCTGATGTTGGGGGATTAGTTCTAGATCACAAACTCCACTCAAACTCAACCCCAAAGAATTGGATGAAGGTGTATCACTCCAGAGAATGAAGATCCACTGCCCTCCATCCCATTACTGGGCCTTGGCATTGGGTATGGTGAACTTAAGCTTTCATGTAGCTGCTTTTCTCTGGTGGTTATAGAAGCTGTATGTGCTCACAGCTGAGCGTCTGTTTCATTAAAGAAGCTGAATTCACTCGTTAGGAACGTCCAGGTACTTGACCCAAAGTCTGTGTAAAGAAATAACTAGACTCAGGAAACTATAAACAGACTGATGTTATATAAAAGTACTCCCCACTCCCCGTACAGAGCATCTTTTCAGCAGCTAGCGCTGTATGTAAACACAATGATGGAGCCATTTTGCGTAGGATGCGCTGTGCTAGCCAGGGTCATGCAGGAATACCATATTGACAATCCTTTATGTAACTGATGGAGCACAATTGAATCCATTAGCATCAATTGTAGGACTTCAGAGGGATATCAGCGATCAATGATTAAACAAAACGATCAATTTAGTCACTGATGGCTGATGTTATTTTTCCGAGATTATGACAGTCAGCCATTTCCCTTATTCACAGATTTACAAATGAGACAATGTCTCCAAAAATCCAGGTGTTCGTAACGTTTGTACATTTTCCTTCTTCGTATTTTATTCTTATTTGACGTCGCTAAGTAAGCTCCCATCCACTGGTGGCGCTGTTTTGCTAAATCTGTTCAAACTCTGTAACTAAAGAATCGTCAGTGATAGGGTTACACCTGCACCCTGCTGTTTCTAAACGTTTGGTTTGTACAGTTAAGTTTTTTATTGTTTCTTTTAATGCTATGTGTTAGCATTAGCATAAAACAAACATAAAACACTGCTGTTTCTATCGTATGGGAGCAGTGCGCTAGGTTTATGATTATAGTCAAATCCAATACACTTGGAAAATAAGAGAATGTTTCCTCACCATAACTCTCTGGTCTCTACGCTGGAAAAAGGTCCAGTGTTTGTATGCAGCCCTGGCTCAGTAACTGATTTCTCTCACTGCATCTGAGGTGTTTGAACAGTGTAGAGAACTCTGAACATGAAAAAGCATGAAAAGAGATGAGGATGTTGATAGATAGATAGATAGATACTTTATTGATCCCCAGGGGAAATTAAAGAAATTGTTGTTCTATTCCTGCTCCATAGCTGAGTAACACTGACATATTTTTGCTGTTAAAGTTACATTACTTAAGGTGGAACGGTCTCCAATTTCAAATCCAATCGCTAAATCCATGAAAGTTAATTCAAAGGTCTACAAAAACGAAGCTCGAGTTACAAATGAGTTTCTGTGGTAATTCAAACTTAAAAACTTACAGAAGTTAAACAACCAACAAATACAGTCACTTCTTACTCTTCCATTGTTCTTATCATTCCACCTTAAAAGATGCAGCACTCCTGAAAAGAAAGGTCTCCACAAATGACTACATTACCTTTAAGGTTAGCGTCAGTGTTAGCTTTAGGCTTCGGGGAGGTTTTAAAGCTCATTTTTAATGCTGGGTTGCCAGATATTCATAAAACATTGTAGAAACCCGGGAACAGGATTTTACAAAATATGTACAAAATCACTTTGACACCAGTCTGGACACTAACAAGAGACTTATCTCTGCTATAAACAATCACACTTGTAGTCTATGTGCTCTACATTAGCCACACCCTTGACTGAATGGTGTTGGGGATGGATTGGCAGGTGACAGATACTGAAATATGATGCGTCTCACGCAGGAAAAGTGCCTCAAATGCGCTTCTGCTGGAGGGCCCCCTGGTAATCAGTCTAATGAAGGAGTGTGAATTTTGAGTTTTCTCATTTGAAATGCATGAAGGTTGTGGTAATGAGGCAATTCCTCCCAACAACTATTCAGTGAAGGGTTTAGGAATTGTGGAAGTGGAGATGAGTTTTTACCACCTTCCAACACCATTCTCTCATTCGAGCTTCCATTAACCGCAGTGGAGAAAGGTTTTAGGAAGCTATTATTGCGAGCACAGGTGGACTGTCTCGCTGTGGTGCAGTTGAGAACAGACCTGAATACCACACACAAATATCAGCATTACTCTGGCAGGCAAGCGCTGGGTTCAGGGTCTGTTACTGTAGGGGTCAGGGGGTTAAAAGCAAATGGTTCAGGCTGTGTTTAAAGTTTGTTTCGCTGTGAGCAGGACACAGAGAGCGGGAGGTTAAAGGATGTAATTAATCTGAATGATGTTCAGAGAGGGAAGAGGGTCAAGCAGAGAAAATCAACCATGAGGGAGGTGTATTTGGAGTCGACTGACCACACACTAGCACTCTGTGGTTCTACAGTTACAGCCTGTAGTCCATCTGTTGCTCTGCATCTTTAATGCCAATGCCCCACAGAGCAGGTTAGATGTGGGTGGTGGGTCATTCTCAGCGCTGCACAGACACTGACGTGGTGGTGGTGTGTGTTGTGCTGGTACATGTGGATCAGAAACAGCAAGTGCCGCTAGAGTTTCACAGTTGTGTCCACTGTAACGTCAGTGACAGTAGCTCATCAATTGCTGCTGGTTCAGTATATTCGCTTGGGTCTATTCTCATTCCACAGGTTTATAACTCCTGCAGCACTGCTGTGTCTGATCCACTCACACCACCTCTTATAGAAGGTAGTATATGCTTGTATATCTGAGGTGGATTCAGAGCGATTCAGTTCAAGACCTCCATTGTGTCAGCGCTGTAACCCGGTCCTGAGGAGAAGTCCTCAT
Source organism: Hoplias malabaricus (assembly GCF_029633855.1). Taxonomy (NCBI): domain Eukaryota; kingdom Metazoa; phylum Chordata; class Actinopteri; order Characiformes; family Erythrinidae; genus Hoplias; species Hoplias malabaricus. Next base: position 680,202 of record NC_089815.1, on the reverse strand, counting down.
TAACAAACACCTTGGCAGCACTCACTTTATTTACTTTTCTAATTGCTCCCGGAGACAAACTCCCGCGGTCTCCTCTCAGATTAAACCACGGCACTGAGACGGTGATAAAAGCCTCTGACTCTAATCCTTCCCTCATTGCTTCCACTGTGCTCGTTGGATCTCTTTTCTCATTAGCTCTGATTAGGCCTTTTAGACGCTATACTGGTGGAATCAATTAGCGCCAGGCCCTCCAGAAGCGTCACACGGACTCAGCGCCAATCTCACGAATCTCAGAAACCTCGGTAGATAGCAAGGCTCCCATGCTCCTGATAGATCAGGCTCACGGCTGCCAGAGACGGGGGGAATCGGGGAACTGCTGATAAAGAGAAACTGCTGTGGCTGTCGCTATGCTAATGCCCTGCATGTTGGCTTTGAATTCTAAACACCGTGGTAATGTGGTATTTAAGGCTCTCGTTCTCTCGGCTCGTCTCAGTCTGCTTCCTCCTCTTGCTCCCAGAGACGAGGCGATGACAAATTACGGCAGCGGAGCTCAGAACAAGGCCGACAGATTCCTGTACGTTTAACCAGCGGTAAAAAAGAAGACATACACAGACACACTCCCACTCTCCTTGCTGTCTCTTTATATATAGTTTTCTCTCTCTCTCTCTCTCTCTCTCTCTCTCTCTCTCTCAGTTGCCCTCTATTTTTCTTTCATCCCTTTCTCTTATTCTCTCTTTCATGCCCTCTCTTGCTCTTCCTCTGTTACCCCCATCTTTCTCAATTTTTCTCTCTCAGAAACATTCGTCTAAGACTTGCTGTGCTGGAACTTGCCTGCCTTCATATGTTACATAGTGTGGTTCCTGCAGTGCTGAGCCCACAGTAGCAAACACAGAGGCTTTATTTCCCCTGTTAGAGCTCAGTGGAGCATCATGATGATAATGAAGTTAGGGTTAGTTTTAGGGTTTGGTTGAGAGGACGTTTTAAGGCTGATTGGTCACTCTGGGTTGCCAGAAATTCACTTGAACATCAGCAAACATTCCTAGCACAGGCCAGTTATATTGTGTACACAGTGTATGAGTTCTGGGAACGGTCTTTTAGTGAAATATGTATGAAATCTTTTTGACATTCATCCAAGGCTCATGACGATGGCTCGGTGGAAATGTACATTCTTCACGTCGATCATCACCTGGCAGCTGACGTTCACAGTTTCGGCGCCGTGACCACGTTTTAAAGACACAGATGCTATCCTGCCATTTACGGCCTCGGGGCCGGGGGAAGTGATCGTGTGCCTCGGCTTCGGTTAGAATTGATAAACACGTCTTCAGCAGCGCGCTTCCAGGGGCCTGCCATGTGAAACCCGCTGATTCACACCCCATAAAATGAATAATAACACCCCCTCGTCAGAAGCCACTGACTTGACAGAAAGACGGGAAGCACAACAGTGAGATTAAGAAAGGATCCGAGCGGAATTCTCTTCTGCTTTTCCGAACAGGGATGAAAGAGCGTGTGATGCGAGGGTTAGCTTCTCTTTTTTCTCCAGCAGCAGGGTTTCAAATTAAAGGCTGCAAGATGCTGTGTGTGTGTGTGTGTGTGTGTGTGAGACTATCCTAGTTGCATATTCCAATAGAAGACAAGGTAAGAGTCGCTGTTCCTCTGCGTCGGTTGTGTTTCACGCCTCATTAGCCGTCCTGGCTAACGGTGGTGGGCCGCAGCAGGGGTTTCTGTCACTGCACAGGAAGGTGAGCGTACACCAACCAGCCATAACATTAGAAACACCTCCTATCTATTTAAAAACACTGAGACTTTATTCCAAATGAATATTATCCAACTAAGCAAGCTCTCTTCACCTCTCTTCATCTCCTCTGGGACGCAGTCGTATCCGAGGCCTACAGAAGTGCACGGTACAGGGAACTAAACCCGTACAGTCTGCACTTTCAGGGCATTGATTACTGCAGCTAAATTTTCACAAAGCCATTCTTCCATAAAGCCTTCATTCCAACAAGGCTTTGCTCCAGAAATAAACGGCGCTGCTGGATGCAGTGAGCAATAACGCGGTTTTAGGAATATTGGAGTTATAGTGGGCTCATAAAACAGATTTGGGAATGATTACTGGTGCGGGGGACTTTTTTGTTTTCCGTAATAAACCGATAATGGGCTTGGAATCGTCTAGTTTTGGAAAGATGTGGCTGCTGCAAGTTCAAACACACATACACACACACACACACACACACACTTCTATGCACTGTAGGGCTGTATAATTCCCAGGGGGACAGTTTCTCCTTTGTCCTCTGGAGATGAGATGCCTCCCTGCAGGACAAATGAGCAGCGCAGCCCCCTGGGGAAAAGAGATGGAAATACTGACACACTACAAATCTCCTTTACACACACACACACACACACACACATAAAAAGCATATTTTGGCATGCCTCTTCTGAATGTACACAATTGAAGTCACCACACTTTCATATAACAAAACCTACACTGACACACCTCCTATGGGTAAATACGGTTTCATCTGCTTCTCTCTCCCCCTCTCTCTCTCTCTCTCTCTCTCTCATACACACACACACACAGAGCTGTAGAAAGAACAATCAGCTTGCTGTCGTCATCACTACAGCAGGCAAGGTGAACAAGCCAAATGCATGGACTCTGCCAAAGACTCTGCATCCACACACACACACACACACACACACACCCTGAGTCATGCTCTGCCTGCAGTGGTCATTAGTGGAAGGTGTTTGGATCAGCATGTCTCTGTTGTGTTCTGGGCTCCTACACCAGAGAAAGCCCCGGGCCTCGTCCCAAACCTCCAGAGACTCCCTCCCCACTCCACAGTGTCCAGTGTTGAGGACTCTGGCTGTACACACTTCTGTCCATGTGTTGGATTAAATGTTCTGAGCTCATATTCACACCAAGATCAAACTGGGAGAGACACTGAGGGTGGGGAGCTTTCACAGAAAGATTCTTTAAAGGAGCAGGAGGTCGTGTTTATTTTCATAATGTACCAAATAATAATAATAATTATTATTATAGTGAATATCTTCCTGTAGAATGTCTGCAGGAGTGTCTGTGAGAGAGAGAGAGAGAGAGAGAGATTGGGAGACAGAAAGAAATGGAGGGGGTGAGAGAGATGGGGAGAGAGGAAGGGGGAGGGAGAGAGGGAATGAGACAGAGAGGAAGAGAGAAAAGGAGAGAGAGATGGGGAGAGAGAATGAGACAGGAAGGGAGGGAAAGACAGAGAGAGAGAGAAGATAGATAGATAGATAGATAGATAGATAGGAAAGAATGGGGAGAGAGAATGAGACGGAGCAAGAGAGGAAGGGTGAGAGAGAGAGAGAGAGAGAGAGAGAGAGAGAGAGAGAGAGAGAGAGAGAGAGAGAGAGATGTGTGTGTGTTTGTTTTATCAGGCTGTGAGGAAATAGTGGTGTCTTACTGGAACAGCACCTGCAACATAATGAGCTCAGAGAGCCACACACACACAAACACACAAACAGACTTTGCACCTGCGCACTCACACAGCACCTGAAACCATGGACCATGTGAAACTACACAGTACAACGACTAAAGCCCTCCAGGACTGAGCATTCTGACTAGCTTTGTGGGATCCAGTGTCTGAATGCCATCAAATTCTCACAGCTATTCTCCAGCGTTCCGTAATGCAGTGGTTACTGCAGTGTCCATGAAAACACACACAAATGCCACAGAAACAACGTGTCAGGCGTCAGACGTCTGGTTCCTATCAGTTCCACTGTGACCCGGTTCAGATTCTAGAACTGAGCCTTTTCAAAGAATGATGCTGAGTGATTTAAATGACGTTTCATTTACGCATTATTTCCCACTGGAACTGCCATTTATCTATTTTGTATGTTAGTGGTAACACCCCCCCCCCCCCCACACACACACACACACACACACTGTCCTCTACACATGCAGGGTTAATTCAGAAGACAGGTTTGAGAGTATGTGTGTGTGTGTGTGTGTGTGTGTTTCCTGTGGAGAGCTGTAGCATTGACCTCAGAGTGGACTGAGCTCAGCTTTGTTCACAGCAGCTATCGGAGAAGCTGATGGGATTTTTAATGAGAGCCTCCGGCTACACACACACACACACACACACACACACATATAACATGAATGAACCGTTCCATCAGCCTGTTCCACTGTACCAAGACATTGGAAGTCTCACTCCCACAGAACCACAGTTCCATGCTGTAAGTCGGAGTGTGCAGCGGTGAATGTAAATGCAGTGTGTTGCTGCTGTTCCGAGGCGTACAGTGTGTCCATTCAGTCACATCTGATAATCAGTTTCTCACTGGAGATTTATTTGGGAATTATTGGGAATTAAAGGATTAATCAATGAATCCCCTCCCATGCCTCGTAAGTTGTTGTGAGTTTAGTGCGTATGTTAGTTCAGACTGCAGTGTCAGGGATTACACTGTCTCTTCTCACTTTACTGTGTGGTGTGTTTTCCTCTGCTGTGGAATGTGTATTGTCCTCGCATATCAATAGAAAACTCTTCACCATGAGCTGATAAATCCATCAAAACCACCCCAAAATACGCTCTGCTGCTTCTTTGCTCGCAAAAGGCTGTGAAACATTTGGCTCAGAGTTTCAGCAGAGTTTCAGTTTGAGCTGAATCCACTCTCTAAAATCAGCCTGATTAGTGCCCTTCAACATTCAGGACGACTGGGTTATTATCCTCACAGCTTCAGTGCAGCACCAAAGAAGCAAACTTCAAGGGAACGTTTGATATAGTGGGGAAAGTAAGTTCTCCCTGTGTCTGCGTGGGTTTTCTCCAGGTGACTGTCTGTGAGGAGTGTGGTGTGTTCTCCCTGTGTCTGCGTGGGTTTCCTCCGGGTGACTGTCTGTGAGGAGTGTGGTGTGTTCTCTCTGTGTCTGTGTGGGTTTCCTCCGGGTGACTGTCTGTGAGGAGTGTGGTGTGTTCTCTTTGTGTCTGTGTGGGTTTCCTCTGGGTGACTGTCTGTGAGGAGTGTGGTGTGTTCTCCCTGTGTCTGCGTGGGTTTCCTCCAGGTGACTGTCTGTGAGGAATGTGGTGTGTTCTCTCTGTGTCTGCGTGGGTTTCCTCCAGGTGACTGTCTGTGAGGAATGTGGTGTGTTCTCTCTGTGTCTGTGTAGGTTTCCTCCAGGTGACTGTCTGTGAGGAATGTGGTGTGTTCTCTCTGTGTCTGCATGGGTTTCCCCTGGGTGACTGTCAGTGAGGAGTGTGGTGTGTTCTCCCTGTGTCTGTGTAGGTTTCCTCCAGGTGACTGTCTGTGAGGAGTGTGGTGTGTTCTCTCTGTGTCTGCGTGGGTTTCCTCCGGGTGACTGTCAGTGAGGAGTGTGGTGTGTTCTCCCTGTGTCTGCGTGGGTTTCCTCTGGGTGACTGTCTGTGAGGAGTGTGGTGTATTCTCTCTGTGTCTGTGTGGGTTTCCTCTGGGTGACTGTCTGTGAGGAGTGTGGTGTGTTCTCCCTGTGTCTGTGTGGGTTTCCTCTGGGTGACTGTCTGTGAGGAGTGTGGTGTGTTCTCTCTGTGTCTGTGTGGGTTTCCTCTGGGTGACTGTCTGTGAGGAGTGTGGTGTGTTCTCTCTGTGTCTGTGTGGGTTTCCTCTGGGTGACTGTCTGTGAGGAGTGTGGTGTGTTCTCCCTGTGTCTGTGTGGGTTTCCTCCGGGTGCTCCAGTTTCCTCCCACAGTCCAAAAACACACGTTGGTAGGTGGATTGGAGACTCAAAAGTGTCCGTAGGTGTGAGTGTGTGAGTGAATGTGTGAGTGTGTGTCGCCCTGTGAAGGACTGGCGCCCCCTTCAGGGTGTATTCCCGCCTTGCGCCCAATGATTCCAGGTAGGCTCTGGACCCACCGCGACCCTGAACTGGATAAGGGTTACAGATAATGAATGAATGTTTACATTCAGAAGCTCTGCGCCTTCTAAGGTCGAAAGGTGTGTTTGAGGGGAATAAAACTGACAGTTGTACGTGTCTGAAGTGTAACTTGTCTTTAATTGTTTATTCACTGTTTGAATTCCCACAGAAACTCAAGTTGTTTAGTTTTGTAGCACTGTCGCTAATGCAGTTAGCTGTCTCCTGAGTTTGGAGACATTTCTACCTTAAGTGATCAGAAACAGCAAAAATAAGTCAGTGTTACTCACCTATGGAGTAGGAATAGAACAATATCCTTATCTCGGTTAATGCTTTTCAACGTTTGGAGTTTTCTCCATTGTCTAAAATACTCCACATGCCTCAGCCATGAGCAGAGAGAGAGAAAGCCTAGCATACCGGACTGAGACAGTTTGTTTTTTCACCCATTTTTAGGTGAGGTAACATCTTCTGAATTTTATATAAACGTGTTTTTGGATGACGATCCTGAACATCGCCTTTAAGGCCACACACACGTCCTGGATGATTGACTGTGTTTAGATTATGGAAGAAACTGTAAACTGAAGGTTTGGGAAAACTGTCACTTCATGTTTCACTGTGTGGTGTTTAGCTCAGGCTCAGTCAGGTCAGGCATATGTTTCTTTTATTAATAACCGCAATAACTGCAGTGTCGGGGTTGCACTGTTTATTTCTTTCGTCAAATCAAGTTTGTGGCCACTTAAGCTGCAAGAGCATCAATCCACCCGCTGCTAGCCTTCAGATGCAGATGACCTCCAGGATCAGCTGTGATTCAGCCCCTCTAACTGGCTCTGTAGAGTCTGCTGCTGTTGTTGTTGTTGTTAATATCATAGGGAGATTGACTTATGGACATGTGTTTCAACATATTACTCAAGTGTATCTTTGTAGAGACAAGATCATTGCTCTTAATTACACGTGTAAAGCTAAAGTTGAAGCACAGTTCAACAAAACTGACCTACTGTTATTCATCTACACAGTTTGAGTTCATCTTCAGGGTTGGGTTTGCAGTTGCATCAACAGCACCTGCCAATGACATGAGCATTACAGTCCAAGCTGGAAAATGTGCATTCTGAGCCCAGAGCTGGTCCCTGGGTGACAGAGATGCTACGGTCAACACAAGCCTGGGCCTGTAATGAGATTATTTTTGGTTCTAAAGCTTCTTCCATGGATGTGGCGCCTGTTTACTGCTTCAAATGAGGCAAAACTGTGGGCTAATGCATGCTGTTTATGTGATGTCATAACCCTAATGACAGGGGAAATGCATGGCATGGACTGCAGCCCATTTTTTTGCTCTGCATACTTTATTAGCCCCATTTCACATTGTTCTCCAATAACCAGAGCCCTCATAGGACCACCCCAGAGATGGTTGTCTATTATTTGGACACTGACGTGGTGGTGGTGTGTTAGTGTGTGTTGTGCTGGTGTAGAGTGGATCAGACACAGCAGTGCTGCTGGAGTTTTTAAAGCCCTCAGTGTCACTGCTGGACTGAGAACAGCTAACCAGCAGTGTCCACTGATGAAGGACTAGAGGACGGCCCACACACACTGTGCAGCGACAGATGAGCTACCGTCCAATGAGGGAGGAGTGTCTAATCTGTGTCTGATCCACTGCCTTCTTCACACAACTAACACAAATGTAAAGTTCTTTTCAGGACATTCACTTTCCAATCCTCCAGAAGAAATCCCACCGAGTGAAAACCTAAGGCTTGACCTCACCAAGGTCGCTTTCTCTGACCGCATGTCCTCCACAGACATGCATAATGTAGCTTACTGCAGTCCACAGGGATGAAGGTGTGTCCGTTATTGAATAAACCATAAGCAGTGGACGCTCTGAGATCTGGGATAACTCGCACACACACAATGCAAAAGAAAGACAGGGGCTGTTTATCATCGGCTTCAGAAAACGCTGACACACTCGGCTCACGGAAAGAGGGAGCTATTCATCTGACCTGCTACTTAAAATCTGCCCGAGCCACTGCTTTCTCATCGTCCACACAGCTGAGAGAGTGTGTGGATCAGTCTGTAAATGTCCTGCTAAGCAAAAATGCCAGAGCTCAGAGCAACCACATGGACCACCTGTCCACAGTTGTCTTAATTTGAATGAGTGATCCAGGTGGGAGAGAGACTAATAAAACTTAGAGGAAGCTGGGACAATAGAAAGGGAGGTCTGCTGTCTAACCACTGACCCCACAGTCAAATAATTCCTGATCTCTGACAAATACAGTGTCATCCAGGGCCAGGGGTCCAACATCAGATGACCCCCACCCTTCCCTAGCCCTGTAGTGTTAGACAACGTGGACTCCTTTTAACAAACAGCAAATTGGGCCACTAGTTTTGCCCTCCAACTGTGTTGAGGAGCCCCCGAGACAAGGACATAGACATGTTTTTAATGCGTTCTACGTTTAAGAGATATCGTTGAGTCGTTGAGGTGATTCAGGCGTCTGATAAGAATGCCTCCCACTAGAGGAGGCCCCAGGGTAGACCCAGGGCCTGCTGAAGGGAACACCTAGGGATCCCCCAGGAGGAGCTGTTGGAAGCTGGAAGTGACAGAGATGCCTGGGCTTCTTTGAAATGTATTAAGCAGGTAAAGATGATGATGATGACATAGCGCTAGGCTAATATAGTAATCGGAGTCTTGCCCAAGGTATCTTATGATGTGATGCACTTCCCTGGGTCAGAACCCCAGTCCTCCATCTTAGTGGTTTTCACACTATTGTTACTGTGAGGGTCATTTCAGATCAAAGGGTCACACATGAAACTGATTTCTCTGAGGCATAACACTAATACTAATCTCTTGTTATATCTTGATTACTTCCTTTGCCTTTGGCTTTTCTTTAAATCTTTAATAATCCCCTTATCACAGACCATGTACTTAGAGAAATGAAACAGTGTGTTGATGATACCCAGAGGGTCTGGTCCAAATGACATGCACCTCCACAGACTTAAAGAAGTTAATGGACGGCATGTATGCATAACTCTGGTACGTCTGCCGTGACTATACCTGTGTCGTTATGCTCTCAGCATGGTGGTCTCTCCTGGTTTGATTACCACTGTGTTTTAGAACGCCATCTGGAACGTGTGTGCGCTGATTGGACGGGGTACTCTCTGACAGATTAAAACTAATTGCTTTGCGCAAACGGCTTTGCCATCACAACTTCTTAAATAACTGCTGTGTTCTAGTTCCCACGTCATATGAAGATCACAGAAGCGTGACGTGTGCCAGGGACAGATCTCCTGGTGTTGTCTCTCAGGACTGTGACTGGGCATTAACCTGGCTTTGATTCGTTTTTCTTGCTACATTTCACTTATTTCGCTGCAGAAACAGTTAGCAATAGGTAGGGGCACTGTTGCTCAGCTCTAGGGCCACGTGGGCTTGGGTTCGAGCCTTGTCCATGGGGAGTCGCACTTGTATGCTCCTCTTGCTCATCTCAAGCCCAAGTGAAACAAGGATTGCATCAGGAAGGGCATCTGCCATAAAACCTGTGCTAAGCCTAATATGTGTATGCAGTGAAATGTTAGCTAGCGGGTCATCCGCTGTGGCGCCCCCTGGTGGGAGCAGCTAGAAGGGAAAACAGAATGAATTTGAGGGAAAACACCTTAATTCTACCTCTATATCTATGTTCTATTGATTCATGCTGAGATAATAATAATAATGTTAACATCATAAAAAAGAAAAAGGAACTGTTACATGTGTCAGCTGCAGGACTGTACACACCTCACCCAGTCATTTCATCTGAACCAAATGGATCAGAATGCCCGTCTCACAACCTGGCCATGTGTGTGTCCCCTACTGTCTGCATGTGTACTCATTTGTACAAGTCCTTAACACTGCTCCACACACAGTGCTGACAGATAGTGAGCTAGCTGCACAAGAAAGTGGAGAAAATTACACATAGCTTTACGAAAACCCACACAGCTAACAGAAAAAGCTAAGAAAGCTTGTTCGCCTCCCAGCGCTGGGATCTTGGGTTCAAGTCCCATTTGGGTGGAGTTTCCATGTTCTCCCTCTGCCTGCGTGGGTGTCCTCCCACTGTCCAAAAACATGGAGGTTAGGTGAATTTGCTTCTCTAATAACCGTCACGGTGTGAGTGAATGAGTGTGTATGTGAATGGATGTCTGCATGTGTGGGAGTGAATGAGTGAATGTGTGTGAGCCCAGATATGGATTGGCGCTCTGTCCTGGGTGAAGCCCTGGTGCCCGATGCAGTCCTCCAGGTGGATGGCCGCTCCTGGTTGAGAGTACGCTGTGTGCGTTTGACTGCCGCCACACACCAGTGTTCTGAGCAGTGTTGATTGTAATGCATCTTGAGTATCTAGAAAGGTGCTATATAAATGTAACTATAAATAAATAAAATAAATACAGCCAGAAATTAAAACATCTTGCTGCGCTTCACTCCCTCATGCTATTTATCTCTCTGGGACTCCTCCAGCTGTAGTCTGGCAGGGCACAGTCATGCGTTTTGGGGAGTCGCTCGGGTAAATTGCAGAAGGTTGGAGGGATGTCTTTTGGTTGCAGATTATAAAAAACTATCTTACACTTTCACCTCCTTCAGCTACGAGGCCATACATTTAAAATCGAAATAAGCGAAAAGCCGCCTCTGTGATAACGTTTCTTTCTGCTCACACAGATATTAATGGTGAGCTAAGCTAACAGCAACATGACTCAGACTTGGTATTTTGTTTCCAGCTGTACCCCTAGTGAAAATTATAGGTCTTGATTTGACTCTGGGGGGTGGTGGTGGTGTGGAAATCCGTCCTTGAATCATGTTAATTATATTCACGTATTCATAAAACTCCTAAACTGGTTGGAAACATTCTTTGCTTTGACTTCAGTAAAAGGTCTGAAAAAACCTGAAAGCAAGATGAATAACCTCGAAACCCTGACCACCCCCGCCCTCCCCGCATGCCGCGTTCTCCTCCTCAATCCCACCACACTCCAGACTAATGTATGTGTTTATGAGTCATGGCTGCAGCATCCTCTCATTTAATCAGAGATGAAAGGATGAAAATGGCACTTGAGCAGAGAGCCAGTGTTATCATGACCATATACTTCCACAAACTCGAGAAGTTCACATCCATCAGGCAGCGGTAAAGTACAAGGTCATCTATCATCAGCGCAGGCAGAATAATGTGAGTTACTTTGCGTTAGGGACAGCGGCATGTTTTTGTGGTCAGGGCTTACCTGCTTTGTCACAGGAATGGATGGAAATTGTAGAATTGTAGCAATTATAAGATAGTGGAGGGTACTCTGTGGTGCTCTGGGGAATAGAGGTTCCTGGTTCCTCCTGTTAACCCTACAGTGTCTTGGACCACAACCACACCAAACAGAAGTGAAAGAAAGAGAGCAAAATAATGAGCAAATCCCATTCATTTTAAATGGACTTGAGTATAAGGAGTGATAACACACCAGGGTGAGATAGTGTTTTGATAGTGGACAAATGTCTGGTAGTGAAAAAGGATCTAGACAATCCATTAAAATTATTCATTCATTCATTTTTTTTTCATTATCTGTAACCCTTATCCAGTTCAGGGTCCTACCTGGACTCATTGGGTGCAAGATGAGAATACACCCTGGAGGAGGCGCCAGTCCTTCACAGGGCGACAAAGACACACATTCACTCACACTCACACCTACGGACACTTTTTGAGTCGCCAATCCACCTGTGTTTTTGGACTGTGTGAGGAAACCGAAGCACCCGGAGGAAACCCACATGGACACAGGAAGAACACACCAAACTCCTCACAGACAGTCACCCGGAGGAAACCCACGTGGACACAGGAAGAACACACCACACTCCTCACAGACAGTCACCCGGAGGAAACCCACGCAGACACAGAGAGAACACACCACACTCCTCACAGACAGTCACCCAGAGGAAACCCACGTGGACACAGGGAGAACACACCACACTCCTCACAGACAGTCACCCGGAGGAAACCCACGCGGACACAGGGAGAACACACCACACTCCTCAGAGACAGTCACCCGGAGTGGGAATTGAACCCACAACCTCCAGGACCCTGGAGCCATGTCACTGCGACACCTACCTGCTGCGCCACTGTGCCGCCCTCCATTAAAATTAGAATCACTTTATTGGCCACTGTGAGGAATTTGTTCTCCGCATTTGACCCAATCCGTGCAGTGAAACACACATTTACATATGCTATTTACATATATATATATTAATATTTTGTATAGCTCCCGTGGAAAATACAGTAGCTAAATGTTGTATGTAACATCAGTAGTGCATCAACCTGTTCACCATTATTTCTGACGGGGAAAGTAGTTGTACATTACGTGAAAATTACATAACGTGACATTTTATAGAATAAAACGCTCATTATAAAATGATACATAGTTACAGAAGTCTTCCAGCCTTGCAGTCTTTCACAGTCATGAAGTGTAAATATCTAGTGTGACCAAGGCTTTGGGACGTCTGGTTTTTCGTAGACTTTATACCTTCTATTGTGGTCTGATCTAATGGGGTTCATTTTGACGGGTGTGATCTGAGGGTGGTGGGTTGTGCTAGTGGGGCTTGTCAGTCATTTTTGCCTGGTGATTCTTCTTCATGTTATGAAACAGCTATTACACTCGCACCTGTGCATGAGTCCGTACTGAACCAGGTTTAAACACAGCTGCCAGTGGCCAGTCGGAAAGAGCAGGTGGACATGCAAATGCAGCGCAGTCAGCTCCACACATTCACTAACTTTCTATCTATCAGTCAAAGGTCTTATTGTTTGGCTGTGTGTGTGCCTTCTTCCCCAGGGAGCTGCAGAAGAATGGGACCACTAAAGCCCCTCAGTTCTTTCAAATCTATAAAGTATGAAAGAGAAGAGGGAGTCAGAGCTGATTTAATGTTTTTAGACTGTGGAACTGATGGCAAAAAAGCAAATAGTAGAGAGGAATTTTAAATCCATCAGCTCCACAGAGGATTAATTCTTCAGTAAATTTGAACTACACTGCAGTGCAAAATGATATCTGCATAAGTGAACTGATATTTCATTTATGTTACAAGATTATTCAAGTTAGATGTAAACTGTGAGAGTGCCTTATTTATTTGGCAGATCATTTCACATGTTTTGTGAAATAATGCTTAAGTTCTGCTGAAAAGGATCAGGATTTGGTGAACTGAGTAATATTCATTCATTCATTGTCTGTAACCCTTATCCAGTTCAGGGTGACAGTGGGTCTAGAGCCTACCTGGAATCACAGGGCACAAGGCAGGAACACACAATGTTGGGGGCGCCAGTCCTTCACAGGGTGACACACACTCACACATTCACTCACACACTCACAGCTACGGACTTTTGAGTCGCCAATCCACCTTGTGTTTTTGGTTTGGAGCGTGGGAGGAAACTGGAGCACCCGGAGGAAACCCACGCAGACACAGGGAAAACACACCACACTCCTCACAGACAGTCACCCAGAGGAAACCCACACAGACACAGAGAGAACACACCACACTCCTCACAGACAGTCACCAGAGGAAACCCACACAGACACAGGGAGAACACACCACACTCCTCACAGACGGTCACCCAGAGGAAACCCACACAGACACAGAGAAAACACACCACACTCCTCACAGACAGTCACCTGGAGGAAACCCACACAGACACAGGGAGAACACACCACACTCCTCACAGACAGTCACCCGGAGGAAACCCACGCAGACACAGGGAGAACACACCACACTCCTCACAGACAGTCACCCGGAGGAAACCCACGCAGACACAGAGAAAACACACCACACTCCTCACAGACAGTCACCTGGAGGAAACCCACACAGACACAGGGAGAACACACCACACTCCTCACAGACAGTCACCCGGAGGAAACCCACGCAGACACAGAGAAAACACACCACACTCCTCACAGACAGTCACCCGGAGCGGAACTAAAACCCACAACCTACCTGCAGTGCCACCGTTGATACTTGACTAAAAGATTATTCTCAGAATAACATTCTCAGAATCATGCAATGTGTATAAACTGTAGTTTTACATCAAACTAAGTCCATAAAATAAAGGGAAATTCTGGTGTCTACCTGGGATGAAAAATAATGTATCCCTGCCCCTAACTCTACCCATAACCCTAACCCTCTTTCTAACCCTAAACTCTAGGCTCCAGATTACTGGAAGCTGCAGGACTGTGTCTTGTGTTACATTCTCCCACAACAGTTTACAGCACTGTTTCCGTCATTCTTCTCCATACACAGAACAGACGGTTTGTGTGGAGCCAAACAGCCCCACCAGTGGATGGGAGCACAATGGTGATTATAACATAACTCCAAATCATAACAAATATTAACACTCCACACTTGAATTAGTCTCGGTGAAAACACTAGGAGCCGAACCAATCAGGTTTTCTGTTTCCTAAAGTTGGAACCAGTTCAGTGACAAAAACCTCACTCATACAGTGTGCAAGCCAATAGTGAACACTTTAAGGCACATTAAGCTCATGCAAACATCTGGCCTTCAGTATTTTCCTAAAGCCAACAGTGGCCCTGAAGAACTGGGTCCATTAATAGGCTTTGATTATTCCTCTGTTTCCACAGAAGAGGACATCTGCGAGCTCAGTGACCTTCCTGTTATTTTCTATCTATAAACAAAGCTCCCTTTTCACTCTCCCCCTGGAAACCCACGAGATACATCCAGGTCTCCTCCACGTCCGTGTTCAGCAACCTCCATAGTGTCAGCAGGGTGTGTGTGTGTGTGTGGGTGGGTGGGTGTGTGTGTGTGAGTAAATGTCAACTCAACACCTCTGAGAGGATTATCACAGCAACCCTCTCCTCGCTTGGCCTCAAATGCGAGGACAAAAGCAGATGTGCAGCTGATGTTGCTGTTTTCGTTTTGAGGTGAGATGCCAAAGACAAGTTGAGAATTCACACTTTCACCTTTCCTCCGAACAACAGCAGCATTCAAGTCCCAGAATCCCCTGCTGATGCAGAGAATCAGTGGCGCATGGAGGCCTTTCCCCTAATCACTTTCGCATCATCACAGAAATGGTGCAGAGCGTTTCTAAAAGAAGCTGAAACAAGGACTTAAGGAGAAGGGCACAGAGACGCTGGTCTGGAAAACACTGACGTCAATGAAATATTACATTTCTCTACTATGTACTGCACACTGTACTGACCTTATAGGATACTGTTAATTACATTTACAGTTCATTGTCATTCAAACCGTACACGTATGTGCCATACATTCATTCATTGTCTGTAACCCTCATCCAGTTCAGTGTCGCAGTGGGTCCAGAGCCTATGTGGAATCATTGGACGCAAGGCGGGAATACACCCTGGAGGGGGCGCCAGTCCTTCACACGGCGACACAAACACACACACACCTTCACTCACACCTACGGACACTTTTTGAGTCGCTAATCCACCTGTGTTTTTGGACTGTGGGAGGAAACCGGAGCACCCGGAGGAAACCCACGCGGACACAGGAAGAACACACCAAACTCCTCACAGACAGTCACCCGGAGGAAACCCACGCAGACACAGGGAGAACACACCACACTCCTCACAGACAGTCACCCAGAGGAAACCCACGCAGACACAGGGAGAACACACCACACTCCTCACAGACAGTCACCCGGAGGAAACCCACACAGACACAGAGAGAACACACCACACTCCTCACAGACAGTCACCCGGAGGAAACCCATGCAGACACAGAGAGAACACACCACACTCCTCACAGACAGTCACCCAGAGGAAACCCACGCAGACACAGGGAGAACACACCACACTCCTCACAGACAGTCACCCGGAGGAAACCCACACAGACACAGAGAGAACACACCACACTCCTCACAGACAGTCACCCGGAGGAAACCCATGCAGACACAGAGAGAACACACCACACTCCTCACAGACAGTCACCCGGAGGAAACCCACGCAGACACAGAGAGAACACACCACACTCCTCACAGACAGTCACCCGGAGGAAACCCACGCAGACACAGAGAGAACACACCACACTCCACACAGACAGTCACCCGGAGGAAACCCACGCAGACACAGGGAGAACACACCACACTCCTCACAGACAGTCACCCGGAGGAAACCCACGCAGACACAGAGAGAACACACCACACTCCTCACAGACAGTCACCCGGAGGAAACCCACGCAGACACAGAGAGAACACACCACACTCCACAGAGACAGTCACCCGGAGGAAACCCACGCAGACACAGAGAGAACACACCACACTCCTCACAGACAGTCACCCGGAGGAAACCCACGCAGACACAGAGAGAACACACCACACTTCTCACAGACAGTCACCCGGAGGAAACCCACGCAGACACAGAGAGAACACACCACACTCCTCACAGACAGTCACCCGGAGGAAACCCACGCAGACACAGGGAGAACACACCACACTCCTCACAGACAGTCACCCGGAGGAAACACACACAGACACAGAGAGAACACACCACACTCCTCACAGACAGTCACCCGGAGGAAACCCACACAGACACAGAGAGAACACACCACACTCCTCACAGACAGTCACCCGGAGGAAACCCACGCAGACACAGAGAGAACACACCACACTCCACACAGACAGTCACCCGGAGGAAACCCACGCAGACACAGAGAGAACACACCACACTTCTCACAGACAGTCACCCGGAGGAAACCCACGCAGACACAGGGAGAACACACCACACTCCTCACAGACAGTCACCCGGAGGAAACACACACAGACACAGAGAGAACACACCACACTCCTCACAGACAGTCACCCGGAGGAAACCCACGCAGACACAGAGAGAACACACCACACTCCTCACAGACAGTCACCCGGAGGAAACCCACACAGACACAGAGAGAACACACCACACTCCTCACAGACTGTCACCCGGAGGAAACCCACACAGACACAGAGAGAACACACCACACTCCTCACAGACAGTCACCCGGAGGAAACCCACACAGACACAGGGAGAACACACCACACTCCTCACAGACAGTCACCCGGAGGAAACCCACGCAGACACAGAGAGAACACACCACACTCCTCACAGACAGTCACCCGGAGGAAACCCACACAGACACAGAGAGAACACACCACACTCCTCACAGACTGTCACCCGGAGGAAACCCACACAGACACAGAGAGAACACACCACACTCCTCACAGACAGTCACCCGGAGGAAACCCACACAGACACAGGGAGAACACACCACACTCCTCACAGACAGTCACCCGGAGGAAACCCACGCAGACACAGAGAGGACACACCACACTCCTCACAGACAGTCACCCGGAGGAAACCCACGCAGACACAGAGAGGACACACCACACTCCTCACAGACAGTCACCCGGAGGAAACCCACGCGGACACAGGAAGAACACACCAAACTCCTCACAGACAGTCACCCGGAGGAAACCCACGCAGACACAGGGAGAACACACCACACTCCTCACAGACAGTCACCCAGAGGAAACCCACGCAGACACAGGGAGAACACACCACACTCCTCACAGACAGTCACCCGGAGGAAACCCACACAGACACAGAGAGAACACACCACACTCCTCACAGACAGTCACCCGGAGGAAACCCATGCAGACACAGAGAGAACACACCACACTCCTCACAGACAGTCACCCAGAGGAAACCCACGCAGACACAGGGAGAACACACCACACTCCTCACAGACAGTCACCCGGAGGAAACCCATGCAGACACAGAGAGAACACACCACACTCCTCACAGACAGTCACCCGGAGGAAACCCACGCAGACACAGAGAGAACACACCACACTCCTCACAGACAGTCACCCGGAGGAAACCCACGCAGACACAGAGAGAACACACCACACTCCACACAGACAGTCACCCGGAGGAAACCCACGCAGACACAGGGAGAACACACCACACTCCTCACAGACAGTCACCCGGAGGAAACCCACGCAGACACAGAGAGAACACACCACACTCCTCACAGACAGTCACCCGGAGGAAACCCACGCAGACACAGAGAGAACACACCACACTTCTCACAGACAGTCACCCGGAGGAAACCCACGCAGACACTGAGAGAACACACCACACTCCTCACAGACAGTCACCCGGAGGAAACCCACGCAGACACAGGGAGAACACAATACACTCCTCACAGACAGTCACCCGGAGGAAACACACACAGACACAGAGAGAACACACCACACTCCTCACAGACAGTCACCCGGAGGAAACCCACACAGACACAGAGAGAACACACCACACTCCTCACAGACAGTCACCCGGAGGAAACCCACGCAGACACAGAGAGAACACACCACACTCCACACAGACAGTCACCCGGAGGAAACCCACGCAGACACAGAGAGAACACACCACACTTCTCACAGACAGTCACCCGGAGGAAACCCACGCAGACACAGGGAGAACACACCACACTCCTCACAGACAGTCACCCGGAGGAAACACACACAGACACAGAGAGAACACACCACACTCCTCACAGACAGTCACCCGGAGGAAACCCACACAGACACAGAGAGAACACACCACACTCCTCACAGACAGTCACCCGGAGGAAACCCACGCAGACACAGAGAGAACACACCACACTCCACACAGACAGTCACCCGGAGGAAACCCACGCAGACACAGAGAGAACACACCACACTTCTCACAGACAGTCACCCGGAGGAAACCCACGCAGACACAGGGAGAACACACCACACTCCTCACAGACAGTCACCCGGAGGAAACACACACAGACACAGAGAGAACACACCACACTCCTCACAGACAGTCACCCGGAGGAAACCCACGCAGACACAGAGAGAACACACCACACTCCTCACAGACAGTCACCCGGAGGAAACCCACGCAGACACAGAGAGAACACACCACACTCCTCACAGACAGTCACCCGGAGGAAACCCACGCAGACATAGAGAGAACACACCACACTCCACACAGACAGTCACCCGGAGGAAACCCACGCAGACACAGAGAGAACACACCACACTCCTCACAGACAGTCACCCGGAGGAAACCCACACAGACACAGAGAGAACACACCACACTCCTCACAGACAGTCACCCGGAGGAAACCCACACAGACACAGAGAGAACACACCACACTCCTCACAGACAGTCACCCGGAGGAAACCCACACAGACACAGGGAGAACACACCACACTCCTCACAGACAGTCACCCGGAGGAAACCCACGCAGACACAGAGAGGACACACCACACTCCTCACAGACAGTCACCCGGAGGAAACCCACGCAGACACAGAGAGAACACACCACACTTCTCACAGACAGTCACCCGGAGGAAACCCACGCAGACACAGAGAGAACACACCACACTCCTCACAGACAGTCACCCGGAGGAAACCCACGCAGACACAGGGAGAACACACCACACTCCTCACAGACAGTCACCCGGAGGAAACACACACAGACACAGAGAGAACACACCACACTCCTCACAGACAGTCACCCGGAGGAAACCCACACAGACACAGAGAGAACACACCACACTCCTCACAGACAGTCACCCGGAGGAAACCCACGCAGACACAGGGAGAAGACACCACACTCCTCACAGACAGTCACCCGGAGGAAACACACACAGACACAGAGAGAACACACCACACTCCTCACAGACAGTCACCCGGAGGAAACCCACGCAGACACAGAGAGAACACACCACACTCCTCACAGACAGTCACCCGGAGGAAACCCACACAGACACAGAGAGAACACACCACACTCCTCACAGACAGTCACCCGGAGGAAACCCACACAGACACAGGGAGAACACACCACACTCCTCACAGACAGTCACCCGGAGGAAAACCACGCAGACACAGAGAGGACACACCACACTCCTCACAGACAGTCACCCGGAGGAAACCCACGCAGACACAGAGAGAACACACCACACTCCTCACAGACAGTCACCCGGAGGAAACCCACGCAGACACAGAGAGGACACACCACACTCCTCACAGACAGTCACCCGGAGGAAACCCACGCAGACACAGAGAGGACACACCACACTCCTCACAGACAGTCACCCGGAGGAAACCCACGCAGACACAGAGAGGACACACCACACTCCTCACAGACAGTCACCCGGAGGAAACCCACGCAGACACAGAGAGGACACACCACACTCCTCACAGACAGTCACCCGGAGGAAACCCACGCAGACACAGAGAGGACACACCACACTCCTCACAGACAGTCACCCGGAGGAAACCCACGCAGACACAGAGAGGACACAGCACACTCCTCACAGACAGTCACCAGGAGTGGGAATCGAACCCACAACCTACAGGCCCTAACCTGCTGTGCCACCGTGCCCCTGCTGATTGTGTATTTTGCTCAATTTACTAAAGTCTGATCACCCCACTGCAGACAGGTGTTTGTCCTCCACCTTTAAACCAAGCCTATAATTGCTGTCCGATTAAAAACACGTATCTCCAAAAAGCTAACATTTCAGGAGCAGGAAAGACTGAGGGTAACAGTAAAAATAAGGCACAGATAATGCCATTTACACCCAGTACAGCTCAGAAATATAAAAATATCTTTATTGGAAGCACGTCCAAAACATTCATATGTAAAATGGGCTTGAGTGTTCATGGATCTCTTTTAGTGGATTCCAATGAGCCACCTCCACCTCCGTGTGACCACAGCCCAACACTGTCGCTATGGATCCACGTTTTAGGAAAAGCAGTGTCTATCGTTACTAATCTTGATCCAAATCAGCTTATTTAATCCTTAATTATTATATTAATTATAGTCACGCTGCTGTAATATTTCACGTGAGTAAACGTGAGATCAGTCGTTAACTTTAGAGCGAACACTTTGACAGCACCGGAAGAACGGGGGAGGCAGGAGATGCATGGTTTTGATTGACAGATCTATCAGCCACTGGAGATACTCGTTAAAGAAACAGTGATTTTTCAGCTTTTCATTGGTCGTTTTGATATGAGCCGCTGTGAACAGACAGAGGTTAATGTCCACTGTTAACACGAGTAAAAAAGTGGACACCGCTAAGTTTACGAGAGGCGTAGTTTTTAATCGGACATCAGTACACACTGGTGACTGCAGAAGCAGCAAGCTTCTTGTCTCTTTCTTGATTTATCTGTGTCTCCTGGATCTCAGTCGCAGTCTTGGAGTACCACACTATGTTGGAAGTTGAGGCGTCTCTAAAGGGTGCGGGGAGTGAGGCGACTGGTGTATAATGCTCATGGCGTCATCTCTATAAACGTCTGCAGGACTTCGAACGACATGTTATTAGTTGGCACAATGCGGGTATGATGAGGACTCTGACGTGGGTTTCCTCCGGGTGACTGTCTGTGAGGAGTGTGGTGTGTTCTCTCTGTGTCTGTGTGTGTTTCCTCCGGGTGACTGTCTGTGAGGAGTGTGGTGTGTTCTCCCTGTGTCTGTGTGGGTTTCCTCCGGGTGCTCCGGTTTCCTCCCACGGTCCAAAAACACACGTTGGTAGGTGGATTGGCGACTCAAAAGTGTCCGTGTGTGTGTTTCCCTGTGAAGGACTGGCGCCCCCTCCAGGGTGTATTCCCGCCTTGTGCCCAATGATTCCAGGTAGGCTCTGGACCCACCGCGACCCTGAACTGGATAAGCGTTACAGATAATGAATGAACACAATCAGCAACAAGTCTAACAGTTCCACCCCCTCCAGTGATCGCTTGAATGCAGAAGGCTGAAAAAAAAAGTGTTTTTAAGACTTAAGCACATGGAGCTATCACCTCACCTCATGAGCAACTGTAGATGGACCCATTGTGAGGAAAACTACAGCACTGTGAGAAAACGTAAGCCATTTTCATGTAATATTTTGATCAAGGCCCAGTGATGCCAGTCAGTGCCAACAATCGTGGAACAGGACCAGAAGACTAATGTCAAGGATTTGTTGTTGCATTAGAGCACAACATTTCAATTACGGTTATGTATGGCTCCCATCCAACATCCCTCTCTCTGCTTCAGCGCTACAAAACATTAAGCAAGAGATGACCCCATTTGTTAAAGAGAGTAGTGTAATGGGAGGCTGGTTTGACTAGGATTTCTCTCTCTCTCTCTCTCTCTCTCTCTCTCTCTCTCTCTCTCTCTCTCCAGATGCTGCTCCACCTCCCTCTGTTCTCTGCATATCGAGCTCTAAACTGAGCCCTAATTAATATCTCAGAGTGTAATATCTGCTGCTGAATGGCGAAGCCTGGCTGCAATATCCAAGCAGCAGATCGGTAATGTTCCTGCCGCGGAATTACAGCTGAATCTGATGAAAACAAGATTGATGTTTTTAACAAACGTGAGCTGAGAAACACCCCCCCAAAACCACATCTGAAACAACAGTCAGATGAGCAGAACTCAAGATTTAATAAATAGCTTTTGGGGTGGATTGTTTAGAGCCATTTTTCAGCAAAGTGAGCCTGAGTTTCATCATATTTCTGTTTGTTACAGAGACAATGAAGCTGGCGTAGCTGTTTTTTCACAGATGTGAGTCTAGGTGTAAAGCTAGGAATGAACCATGCTGAAAAATATCATCTACAGTCTAAAGATGCCTTTGAATTCATGGTCGGATGTTGTCCACAAGCTGCAGGCTTTGTACAATTTAAAACATACAAAAATGACTTGCTCTGCATTTCATATGGCCATGTGAGTAAATGAGTCCTGCATTGGACTGTTTCCGTGTCCAGGGTGTGCTCCTGCCTCGCTTAATTTAAACATAGCCGCCCCCATGTGGGTGACCCCCTCCATGGAGAATAAACTGGTTCAACAAAAGATATATAATAAATATTTTGCAGTATTTTTGCCCCTGGTTGAGTTGGGGATACAGAACACGACCGAGATCATCCTGCACTCAAAAGCTGAGCTGCAAGTAAAGTGCCGTCTGAAAGCGACAGTGACCTTCACAGAGTCCTTCACCATCCGCCTGAAGCCTTTGTGTGGATTTACAGGCTGACAGAGGGCCAGGGGGCCAGGAGGCCATTTGTCACCGGTGCGCTCGCTCATCTGCATATCGTGAGATATTCTCAATGCCAGGGTGAAGAAATGCCAACAGCAGCGGGGGAAAAGAAGAGAGGATGAGCCGAATACCAAAGATAACGAGACGAAGGCGTGGCTCTCTGCTTTGAAGCGCTGTTGAAACGTAGTGTTGCTGCGCTGCACATTTTATCCCTCACTTTCCCAACTCAACCAGGTGATTAAATGTCCCAGGAGGTTTGACCCAGTATCTATAGACCTAGAGGGAGTGGCTGGTTAAAGTGTGGTCCTGTAGACTCAAGTGTGGTCTGCTCAGAACTGGCACTCACCACTGGAGCCAGGACACACCAGACCTAACACTAGGAGACCTAACTCACCCGGTCGGGTCCAACACAGAAAGAAGACTTTTGGCACTTTCCACCGCATGGTGCCTATTCTGCCCGACTCTACTTGCTTTTTAAGGGCTTTGGAAGCCACAACAACGGCGGCATTAACGTTAAGTATTGTGGTGTATTGCCGTGTTGTTGTTTGGGACTGAACACAGCTCCGTCATCAGTTCAGACAGATCAGATCCTTGTTGCAGCGTCCAGCTCTCGCTGGATTTTTCGTCGGCCACCGATCCAAGGAGCGTTTGAACCTCTTCAAAAGACCACGGCGTCATTTTACGAGCTGCCGTCGTGAGTCGGATAAAAACAAACGTGATCTCTGCTGCAGCTGGAGATTTTACAGATGGAGAGTTGGTGCTGGTCGTCTGCGTTGCGTGGTGTAGAGTGACGACTCTCTCTGGACGATCAGCGCTCTGCAAGGTTTACACGCTACGGTTTAGTCCCTACTTTGGATTTAAAAAGAACCCTGTTCCATGACCAGACCAGATTTACCTCATGGGAAACCTACAAAGAGTAGGGACCATGCAGTGGAAAAGCACCACTGGAGACTCACCACCTGCAGTGAAGAGGTGGTGGACTTGTGAGGGCCATACCTGTGTAGGATGGAGGACTAGATCTCCAAACATGTAAGAAATAATAGTGAGTGGTTTAAAAAAAAAGCAAAACGAGGTTGAGTCGTGTGTGTAACAAGATATTAATTTATTTTCATATAAACATATGACCAACTTTAATCAAATCAGCACCATTGAGAAATGCATAGAGAGGCAGTTAATGTACCAATCACGTGTGCAATAAAGACATACAGTACTGGAATACATAGGCGAGGACAGGCACTATATCAGTAAACAAAGCAAAGTGGCACCGATACGAAGGCAGCTATGTTTCAGTCTCAAAGAGCATTGAAACCATCATTAAATAACGATGATAAAAACCTGTGTCTGAAAATAAAGGCAGAAAAAACCAGAACCAATCAGGAGACGGCTGAATTCCACAGCAGTGAAACTTGTCTAGCACCAGATTTACCCTGCGCTGCCTGAGAAAACAGGGGGCAAGGTCTCTACACACACACACACACACACACACACACACACACATACACACATCCATATACACAAACATATATGCAAAAACACACACATAGACAGATGTACACACTCAAACATAAACTCTCTCTCTCCCTTTCACACACACACACACACACACACACACCCACACACACAGAGCGGGTCACTTTCACCGATGGGACAGTTCTGCAAAGTTCAAACCTGCGATCAAAGTTCACATTTTACACTCTATCACCCCAAAGTGATGCAGCTGCTATTAACCTGTTATAAACATCTCATCAGGATTTCCCATAAAACCACCACCAAACAATCCTCTGCCTGTGTTTGTTTAGTAGGAACTTCTTGTCGTACCTGTGTTTGAATCTGTGCTCTTTAAAAGAGAAAGACATCATCGACAAAAACATCATTTCACACAAATAATAAAAAATAAAATGTGCAACACTGGACATCCATTAACAGAGAATTAAAATGTAGTGAACCATCACATGATGATTTAAAAAATCCCGTTAAACACACACAGAACTTCAAAGTAAAATAACAAAATATGATGTGAAATCTGGACCATTTAGAGCCACCTTTAAAATCCTGTCCAATCTCTGCTCCTCCCCTTGTGCTTCAGACGTGATATCACCATGACGACCGGCACAAACTGTTTATTAAATAATGATTTAATCCCACTTCACACCGTCTCTCATAATTACTACCATGATTAATCACAGTATAGTAATAACAAGCGTTATACTGTCCACGATTTTACTCAGCACCTTTACACCACCCTCAGAATCATCAAACTGTCTGTAGGTCCAATTCTGTTTAATACACGGTCCTGTTGGGCCTTCGCGTGAAGCACTGGACAGAGCCCTGAAAATCAACCCCAGCTCGACTGAACCTGTCTGCCCCCCTGCTATCCCACATCTCAGCTGGACACTGGAATTGCTGGGTGCAGGCCTTGCCCAGACGTGCATTCCCAGCTGCAGACGGTTTATGGAAGTGTTGGTTCAGACTGAGCATTGTGTATGCACCAATGTGTATGCAGCCTTAGCCTATAGGAAGGATTGTGTATCTGCTGTTGACTCAGCTTTGTTAGTCTTTTCTCTCCAAGACGTTCAGCATTGTTTCAAATGGGTCACAAATGTGTGTGTGTGTGTGTGTGTGTGTGGGGGGGGGGGGGGGTATTCACATACTCAGAGGATACACGCATGAAGTAATAACCACGGCTGTAGGCCTCTTTCATACACAGTCGTGTGTTTTCTGTTGCTTTGACGTCTCTGGAGGTTGGCAGTACTGTGTGGAAGACGTGGGGATGAAGTCCTGCTTTATGCAAATAAAGTTTAGATTTTTTAGAAAATAGCAGCCAATCCTGTTGTTGCTGAGGTGTTTGAGTGTGTTTCAAGGTCATGCTCATGATCACCAATGTCCAGTCAAAACACGGTCTTAAGATGAGGCAGGCAGCTCAGTTGCTCCAAAGTCATTTTCTTAAAAAACTTGACATTAGTTTTTCAAAGTATTTTTCTAATGCGGTATTGGTGGCTATTAAATTGGGTTTATGACATACTGTCTATGTTGATTTGGTGAGTTGAGGTTTGTGTCATTATTAAACAAGTAATAACAATCCCTATGAAGTTTGTATGATAAACCCAGTCTTTCTGACAGATTGTAGTACACAACAGGAAATATAGGGGGCGATATGGCTTGCGTAAAAATCCCATATTGCATAGACACAGCACTGGAAATGACTAACAATAACAGGGCAAAGTGAGAGTGAACAGTCGAGGGATCAGATTATAGAGGATAAATTCATAGACTGTAGAGGCCATATCTACTTTTACTTAATCCCAAAGCTTGATACAAATGAAACACTTTGTCTGGCACCAGTTCACAAGAAAACAAACAATAGGCTAAAGACAGTGAGCAAGAACTATGGACCAAACAAGGTAAGAACTAAAGCAACAGCAAAGCACACAGCACTTTGATAACATTGTGCATCTAGCTATAGCTCACAAACCATGGGTTTCCCCTCTACCAGGGACTTATTGGACCTCTTTAAGGTGTCCTGGAGAGGGGGTAGATCTTAAAACGAAGATGCAGGTGCAGATGAATTGGTTAATGAACTGTTCAGAACGTCCTCTTGCTCCATCCAGGGGTTAACGGCCAACCAGTGGCTTTCAGAAAGCGATGCTAGCTGTCAAAGGTTCTTCAAATATTATTCCGATGCCCAGATTACTGTACAACAGCCAAGTCTGGATGCTACACAAGCCTCCGATCACCGCAGATGGCCTCGTCTCATGTTAGCATTGGTGTACAGCAAAACAATGGAAAAAGTCCTAGACCTGTCGCATCCTTTTTCAAGTCACAACCTTAAAATCTTGGAAAATCCCATTTGCAAATCTATCCTGCTTTTGTTTCTGCTTTTGCGCTGATTCGATTCCCACTTACAATTTTGAACAATAACATAAACAGTGACATTTAAGACCATACAAAAACACAAACCATAAGAACAACAAAAGATAAGCTGCTACGTGTTTACGAGAACCGGGGTCATTAACTCTTGTGGGGCATTGTGTTGGCGTAAAAGTCTCTGCAGGTTTGGCAGCAGCGTTGGTACCAGCGCATGTCCTGGCACAGGTTCTTCTCCCGGATCACTCTGCAGTACACCGTCCACTGATCCCCCGTGCACTTATAGGTCAGCGCCGCTGCCCAGGACAACACAAAGACACACAAGGTGATACCTTAGCACATGAAATCATCTCGAATCTATCAATGCATCACAAGAAATGTTCAAAGCAACCACAACTGTTGTGCTGTTCTTACCCAGTCTGGGAGAAGTGATGGTGTTGACATTGACTTTTTCATTGCATGCCCCCTGGTGGCACTGCCGGTACGCTGGGGGCTTCAGGACCACGGGGCAGTCGTTGCCATGGCGACCCGTCACTCTGTGCATGCACTGGACCACTCTGGACTGAAGACCACGCCCACAGGATGATGAGCACTAAAACAAAAAACACCAATGCCTATTTCTACATCTCCATCATGATACACCCACCTCCGCACCCAAGGGGCAGGTGGGGGGTAGGTGCCTTGCTCAAGTGCACTTCAGCTGTGGATGCTGAGGGAGCAGAAAGCACAGCTCCTTCACTCCCACCACCCCCTTTTTTTCCTGGAAGGTCCAGGTGATGGTACCAGTGACTTACCAAAGAGTACCAAATCTGCTCGTCATTCAGACAATGTTTGCCCCTTAAATGACATATTGATGTCTGCCCCCATGTGGGGACCCACTCTATGGAATTTAATGTATTTCATTCATTTACTACCAAAGCATTATTTGATTTTCCATCTCATGAGTCGCACTTTACAGAAAATGTATCAGTAATACATTAACCGTTCCATAAATACGGTTTGATAAAACGGCATATTGCATCTTTACACAGTCCTGAACGTAATGCAGCAGTTTGATGAGTGTGTTCTGAGCTGGAGAAGTGGCAGGTGGAGCCTCCTACTGTGTGACGTAAGTGATGGTGAGGAGGATGCTTCACTTCGCTGGGGCAGTGGAAATAAAAGCCGTCTGGAGGCAGAACTTCTTCATGAGTCAAAAACGCTGTGGCTTGATTAAGCTGTCCTACTTCTGACTGAACTCAAAAGTCTCAAAGTGCCTTCTTCCCTCAGCCTCCACTTGACATTTGTCTTGATAAAGAGCCTGGAGTCCTAAGATTATCTAATTACAATAATTCGCAGTTGTTATGTAAGTGTCCTCATCAGCAGCTGTCAGACGAAGGGACTTCAGAGCTGCAGCTTACAGTTATTTTGGTTTAATAGCCTTAGATTTTTGAAAAAGAAAGGTGCTGTATCCTGCTTTAAGGATAAAACCCCATTGTTCTAAAGAGGTGACCCTAATAAAGCACTGACAGCACGGGGGTCCCTGTACAGTCAGGGGTCAGTCAATCAGGCCGTGTAATATAGAGGGGGAAACTGTCTTGTGTATTCGTTGCTACGTTGACTGAATCAGGACTTGGGGTCGTTTTCTCAAGGAGGATCTTTAACAGCACTCGTCTGTTGAATAATGCATGGTCAGGCTTTCTTGCTTGGAGAGGTGCTGCTGATAAAGTGTCAGAATCAGTGGGAAGCTCGTCAAGCTCATGCTCACTCTGCTCTCCACAGTGAGGTTTATTCACTGAACTTGTATTTATGGCACTGGGAGGACGCTGTTATGCAGAGATACTCACTTTTGATACAGTGGCTAATAGAGAGTTAGGAGTCTTGCCCAAGGGCCATTAAAGGTAAAGCAAGGTGTTCCCACCCGAAATGAGAACTAAACCCTCGTCTGTTTGGAAGGCACTACGCCGTACAGTATCCTATAGTCAGTGAATACACCTACCTCAATGTGTTCAGTCACACATTAGCTTCAAGGAACTCTAAATAAGTTTGGTATTTTTGCTCCTGGGCTCCCTCTGTAGTTCAGAGCATAATTCACTTTTACAGCACTGCCCTGAAATCAAAGGGGAGAAGTCAGGAGATTCCTACCCTTCTCCAAAAAGTACATTGTGCTGAGCCCAATTACAGGTCAATGGAGCATCACGCTGCTTTGAATTTGAATAAGGCAAAAATACTACCTAGTGTTCCTTTAAGGCCCCAGGCTCTTATTTGCCAACGTCAATTAGAAAATTGCAAAATGGAAATAAATTGTCTGTAGTAATGAAGCTCCACCTGTTATTAGCTGCTCCAATTTCACCTTTATACCCCAAATCTAAACAGCACCACCGGCCCCAGGAGGGTGAGGAAGATGAGGTGCTTCCTCCGAGCCACGTCCTACCCACTGCTTCTCTCTGAACTGCTGCTGGTGCAACACCTCTGAAAGGTTGACTGTGCTGGAGCGGCATGCAAACTGCCCAGACCTTTCACATCTTCTCACAGATACTCACAGTAGCTAGCACCATGAGCAGACAGATGGAGAGAAGACCCAGAGAGTGAGGCCAGTTGTCTTTGCCATAACTCCCGGCCTCAGACATCTTTGAACAGACAAACTCCTGATGATTCGGCCAAATGTTTAGATCACTGCACCACTCGGGAACCCTGAATGTCATTACGGTTTATTGGCAGAATGCAAACTAATCCTCACAGCAATGTCCTAACTTCTATAAAAGCTCTCCCACATGAGTAGAAGCTGATACTTAATAGTGTGTTAAACAGACAACAATATACTCCATTACTGTAGCACTCAGTCAAAACTGAGCTATGAGACAGAGGTCTGGAGGTGTCAACTGCAAAACAATCTACGCCACTAAGACTAGTGCGATCCAAAAGTCTTTCAGCACCAACCAGTATTTCACTTTTACAAGCAGCGACGGGCTGGTGCAAATCAAATCAGCATGCTTGGGTTCGACTCTGTCTCGGGAGCCTGTATAAATAACCTGGAGGAGGAGGAGTGATAGTAGAGCTGAATGGTCGCAGTGTAAGGACTTGGAACTCGGGATGGTGTCTCAGAGCCTCAAATGCATTTTTTAACAAGAAGCGACATCCCATAGCAGACTCAAAAAAAAAAAATCCTCTTTGAGAATATCCTGTCCTCTGATCAAAGCCAATCTCCAACCACAGGCACATGGCACAAATATGCAGGGTCAGTGGCTGGACCCCTGTGATTAACCATGACTTTTAAAGTCTCTGTTTCTGAGAGTGAGAGCAAAGCAGGAGTTAGAAAAGATGGCAGAAACCTCATCCAGCATTTCTTCTGCTGGGAAGAGTATTAATATGAATTTCCACTTTGCTGCAGTAACAGATTTTACAGCAACGGCTGGACACCAAACACTGGCTAAAAAAACGCTACGTAGTTTACCTAGTGTTATATTCAAGATATTCATTCATTCATTCATTCATTCATTCATTATCTGTAACCGCTTATCCAGTTCAGTGTCGCGGTGGGTCCAGAGCCTACCTGGAATCATTGGGTGCAAGGCGGGAACACACCCTGACGGGTGCGCCAGTCCTTCACAGGGCAACACACACACTCACACCTACGGACACTTTTGAGTCGCAATCCACCTACCAACGTGTGTTTTTGGACTGTGGGAGGAAACCGGAGCACCCGGAGGAAACCCACACAGACACAGAGAGAACACACCACACTCCTCACAGACAGTCACCCGGAGGAAACCCACACAGACACAGAGAGAACACACCACACTCCTCACAGACAGTCACCCGGAGGAAACCCACGCAGACACAGAGAGAACACACCACACTCCTCACAGACAGTCACCCGGAGGAAACCCACGCAGACACAGGGAGAACACACCACACTCCTCACAGACAGTCACCCGGAGGAAACCCACGCAGACACAGGGAGAACACACCACACTCCTCACAGACAGTCACCCGGAGGAAACCCACGCAGACACAGGGAGAACACACCAACTCCTATATTCAAGATAAAAAAATAAGCCTGGGTCCTGAATCATTAGAGCAGTGAGTATTAGCCGCCAACAGGTAGCTCCTCCAATTCAGTTCACAAATTGGGGCGACAAACTCAAGGTGCCTGTTGTAATGCAATTTGACTGGGGCCCAAAACACAGGCCCAAACAGCCAGTTTCAATCTCCCAGCCAATCCAGAAACGCAGCCTCTAATTTTGTCGTTTGCTGCCAGCGCTAACAGTGTGTTTCACATAATTGGACAAAGATGATATTCAAACACCAGCCAGGGACTGGAACATCCAGAGCAGGGGACGGATCTCGCAGTTCAGTCAGAGTAAAGCATGGAATCCACAAAGTCAGCCCGGCAATGCTGAGCAGATCCAGCCAGTTCCACGGCTCATCTGCATGTGTTAATCTGTCATAATCCCACATCACAGTAATTTAGTGATCTAGCTGGGTTCGTTAGGGCAGTTCTTTTGTGGAGGAACAGCATCTGACACGACGTCAACAAGCTCAAAGAACTCAAGCCTGAGGCTGGAATTCAGGATTCAGGGATGCAATACAGATAAAGACAGGCTTTGCTTTACAGATGCTTTTTGGTGGCCAAAGATGCTGTGTAAAAAGATGCTGTAGTTAATAAACGAGGTATACAATTGTACTGGACGCGTCTGAATCACTCCAAGCATAGTTCCACTGCTCCACAGGGGCTTTATATACCTGTGGTCTACTATGGGCATTGGGCAGGATCATGTGCAGCTGCTCCAGTGTGTCCCAATCCATTGGCCCTTGTTCTATGGAGACTATACAGATTCCTGGACGTTTGTACCTTTCATAGCATGGTGCACACATTCATCGCTTATCTCCAACTAACCATTCAACATTATGCAATCAAATCCTCACAGCAACTTAGCGTAACGGTTTTCCAAGAAGAGCAAAACAGCAGCAGCAAACCAGACAAACCTATTATACTGTTCATTACACACAAAATCTTGGATCAGCAGCACACACTTTTGGCCCGATTCAGGACGCTGTGAGTCCAGATTCCCATTTCTCATTTCAGAGACACCAGAGAAAGTGTGAATCTCAGTGTGCTGCCTAACAACACCTCCTCCAGCCCTCCTGACCTGTAATCACCGGTCAGCTGCGCACGCCTCACAGCCCGGTGTCCCCTCTCCAGGAGCCTAATGCCTCGTCCATCTGTGCTGGCCTGTGGGGAGTGGCCGGAAGGTGACTGGCCAGGGTCAGGAGCACTGAGGCAGTGGAAAAGTCCTCCCCTTTGAGGTGAGATTTTGGAAACAAGCCCCCGGCTCCAGCAGCTGGTCGCCAGCTCTGAAAGTCACCCGTAACAGCCAGCAATAAACTGGCTGCTGCAGAGTAGAGAACACGATTCTCCCAAAAGGCCTAGGGTGAGGGGATGTCTGAAAGACTCACCGAGCTGTGGCTGCAGGCTGGACACAAAGTGTCTGATGTTTCTCTTTATTTCTGTTTCAAAATGAACCAAAGGCTATGAGCCATAGACAACAAAAATGGGTCACCTACCACTGAGCGGAAACACAGTCACAGTCCACTTCTGTAGAAACCACTCTCTGGAAACTGCACTTTGCTGTGGTAGAGTAAAGCTTAGGGTAATGGTTACAGTGAGAGACTGTAAATCATTTGTCTGTGCAGAGTCTGTGTAGCCCTTCATCCAATAGCTCTTTATTAACATGATTTAACAAGGTGCTGACCACAGGCTCACTCATGGCTGGCTATTTCTTAGCAATTTTCCACTGCATGGTACCTACTCAACTCAGCTATACTCTGATCTTTTACTCCTCCACCAGGTGAATCAGGTCCTGGTTCTGGAAGCGGGTTCTTGTTTAGTGGCTGTTCTCTCGTGGTTCAGAGCGAGTCGAGTAGGGACTAAACCGTAGCGTGTAAACCTTGCAGAGCGCTGATCGTTCAGAGAGAGTCGTCACTCTACGCCACGCAACGCAGACGACCAGCACCAACTCTCCATCTGTAAAATCTCCAGCTGCAGCAGAGATCACGTTTGTTTTTATCCGACTCACGACGGCGGCTCGTAAAATGACGCCGTGGTCTTTTGAAGAGGAATCTGATAGAGTGTGT
>NC_089815.1:406150-430633 GCF_029633855.1 Hoplias malabaricus | reverse complement strand
TTCTTTGTCTCGCTACATCTCTTTCTCTCCCTCTTTGTAGTTCTCTCTCACTCCACCCCCTCTAGTTCTTTCTCTCTATTCTGTCACTCATTCTCTGTCTAGTTGTCTCTCTCGCTCTCCTCTCTCACTTATTCTTTCTCTTTCTCTCTCTGTAGCTCTCTGCCTCTTTGTGTCTGTTTAGTTCTTTTTCTAACTCTTTTGCTCCAACCCCCCCCCCCCCCCCTCTCTCTCTCTCTCTCTCTCTCTCTCTCTGTCACTGGTTCTCTTTCTAGCTGTCTCTCCATTTGGCCAGTGCCATTTTGTATCATTTCTTGCCATCAATCTTCAGTGACATCTCTAGAAAATGCTCATCTCCCGTGTTCCACGCAGAACGTGCTACTGCCAGCTGCCCTTTACGTCGTGTGACCGTCCTGTGGCGGTGGGACAAAGAGGGGGTGGTGGTGTGTGCACATTGTGACCATGTTTTTTCCAGATGTAGCTGAGCACTTGGCACCACTTTCTCAACTGCTCGATATATAATATTCTCTCAGACACCTTAATCTTTCTGGCTTACTATTCTGGCACACTATTTAGAAAACAAGTATGCAATTTAGGATGCAGCTTTAGGATGATGGCCGTGAGTCACTGTGGGCTGTGGTAATCAGACATGTGATTTGACCTGTTTTAGACTCCCAGTATCTCTAATTAAACTAAGCCGCATTTGCTTGAAATTATGGAATTAGCAGCAGCCTTTGACACCGAATTTTCCATCGCCATCTCTTCAGACGCTGATGGTAGCTTCATCCACCTCAGTCTCCGCCGTGCCCTTCTATCCTTCTACGGTCTCTGATCAGTGTATTTTTGCAGATGCAGAGTGTGTGGTTCTAACTCCCTTGTGCTCCTCTGGCAGCGTGTCCTGTCCAGTTTCCCGAAATCCTGCGGGATTCTCTGGAAGTGCTCTTCCTGAACGACAACCAGCTGGAGTGTGTTCCTTCGTCCGTGTGCGCCCTCAAAAACCTCTCTGAGCTTTATCTGTCCAAGTGAGTGATGGTTTCAGCATGGAATTGTGGGAGATGTTGTTTTACGGGGGTAGAGACCAGGCTGTGTGATTATATTTAAGCCTTTTCCTCTTGTTTTCTGCAGTAATCCTGGCATCCAGGAGCTTCCAGCTGAACTCGGACAGCTCTCTAACCTCTGGCAGCTGGACATCGAGGAGCTGAACATCACCAATGTCCCGGCAGACGTCCGCAAGGATGGTACGACATGGCCGCTACGTCTCCATTCGTTCACTTTAGCTCAGATTTGGTTTCACGCAGCGTTTATAAACATGAAATATTCTTATGTTATTTTTCCCCTTGATTTTTCGGTCGCTGCATGCTTTTATGAGTCAGTCCTAAAGCAGAGATCCAGCTGGAGCTGGACACCAAGTTGAATTAGTGTGAATATCTGTTGTGGGGTACGGCAGTGTGCAACAGGCCCATACGGTTTGGGTCAAGTTTGTTTCTTTACACATGCACGCACCCCCCCACCCCCCCCCCCCCCCCCCCCCCCGACACACACACACACACACACACTCACAATACTTACCCAAAGACACACACACAATTACTGACCTACATCTGTTGAATCAGCTTATTCTCAGCACACCCTGGAGGGCTGACTGTGTGGTCAGTGACAGTGTGTCGATGTGGAGCTGGAGCTGATGAGCTCTCACATTTCAAAATGCCAGTGCCCTCATCTCTGTAAAGGCTCTGTGCAGAATAAAGGCCACAGATTCCAGTTATCATTAAGCACCGTAGGTGACAGTTTATGCCAAGACCCAAGCTGCGTTTCCATCCAAATGATTTTTACAAGGAATGCTCTAATGCTTCAAATTTGCTGATGTAGTCTTTGGAAAGGGAAATGGAAATAGTCTGTAACGACTTATAGATAACTCCTTTCCTTTAATTTAGCGGAGTATTGATTACCACTAGGGACCTGGAGGTTGTGGGAGTCTGCCTCCGGGTGACTGTCTGTGAGGAGTGTGGTGTGTTCTCCCTGTGTCTGTGTGGGTTTCCTCCGGGTGACTGTCTGTGAGGAGTGTGGTGTGTTCTCCCTGTGTCTGCGTGGGTTTCCTCCGGGTGACTGTCTGTGAGGAGTGTGGTGTGTTCTCCCTGTGTCTGCGTGGGTTTCCTCCGGGTGACTGTCTGTGAGGAGTGTGGTGTGTTTTCTCTGTGTCTGTGTGGGTTTCCTCCGGGTGACTGTCTGTGAGGAGTGTGGTGTGTTCTCTCTGTGTCTGTGTGGGTTTCCTCCGGGTGACTGTCTGTGAGGAGTGTGGTGTGTTCTCTCTGTGTCTGTGTAGGTTTCCTCCAGGTGACTGTCTGTGAGGAGTGTGGTGTGTTCTCTCTGTGTCTGTGTGGGTTTCCTCCGGGTGACTGTCTGTGAGGAGTGTGGTGTGTTCTCTCTGTGTCTGCGTGGGTTTCCTCCGGGTGACTGTCTGTGAGGAGTGTGGTGTGTTCTCCCTGTGTCTGCGTGGGTTTCCTCCGGGTGCTCCGGTTTCCTCCCACGGTCCAAAAACACACGTTGGTAGGTGGATTGGAGACTCAAAAGTGTCCGTAGGTGTGAGTGAATGTGTGAGTGTGTGTTGCCCTGTGAAAGACTGGCGCCCCCTCCAGGGTGTGTTCCTGCCTTGCGCCCAGTGATTCCGGGTAGACTCTGGACCCACCACGACCCTGAACAATAAATGAATGAATGATTTCCAATATGTACAAAGTGAGTGAAAAGTCACCCTAACCATTTTATTTCTGTGATATGCTACGTCACCACCCTTTCATTGGAAAAGTTTGCGCTTGATCAAATATGGTGACTTTAAAGATGGCTGCCATGTTCCGGACACAGCCTAAAAGGCTCCTCACCCATTACTTGCTGGAGTATTCAGGTAAAAGGGTGTCCTGCGACTTTTGATTCACCCTGTATATTGCAGAATCAGTGTTGCAGTGATAGAAGGCATTCCCAGGAATCTCCTGCCGGAGTGGGGAACTGAACCCTAGTCTGCTGTGTGTAGGGAAAGTGGCGTTACCCATAATGCATTATTTTGATTTCTGTAAATTATCAATATAAAACTTACACTTTTAGACGGCAAAATTAATGTGTGTCTGTGTGTGTGTGTGTGTGTGTGCAGGTCCTGCCTCAGTGTTGGCATACCTGCGTGCGGAGCTGAGGCATGCAGAGCCGTGCAGACTGCTGAAGTTGATGGTCGTGGGGCCGCCGCGGCAGGGGAAGAGCGCACTGCTGGAGGGGCTTCAGAGCGGGAAGTCTTCCTCGTTCCTACCTTCTGATCGCAGCATACGCACATCCGCCTGGCAGCTGGAGCGCCCCAGTGGGGTCAAAAACGGAGTAAGACCCTCCCTCACACATCTACTCTGAGTCTATAATATTGTTTAACATTGTAACATTATAATTATAATAATATTCAAGCAATTTTTAGAAATATATCTTTAAAGAGGTATATCATTTAAAGTACTTTTTCAGTGCATTTGCACATTAATTCCTAACATTAATTTGTGAATCTGGAGCTCAACAACCCAGAAAACATGGGTTATAAGAGGCCATTCTGATTGTGGGCCGCATTCAGTGTAAAGTGAACAGAATGGCCCCGCCCCTTCGTCTGAGTCTGTCCAATCACAGCGCTGGACCCGTGTTTATGTGAGAGCGCAAAGACGAGGTTAAACTCAGCAAAACAGACACAACGAGCGCGGAGAAATAAGAGCACTGAGTAAAAACGGAGAAGAAAGAGAACAGAGTGAAAACGGCTAAAAACCAGAGCTTCTGCTCCTCGCTCCTCACTGCTGTGCGCTCGGGGTCGGGGTGAACAGCGAGCGGCTCATTATCATTTAAAGGAACAGGTGCATTCAGTATTCAGGCTTTTTAATGCCACATTGACCCGTAACTTCATTCAAATTTTGTTTGTTTTTTGCTGCTGTTGTGGAAATGAAATTGATTTCACTGGGGGACATCTGTACACTTTTATATTTAGCCTTTCTGCTGTAGCACAGTGTCCTCCAGTCTCCAGTCACTCTTTCATTAAGAAACTCCATATTTACTTTCTCTCTCTGAGCTTTTAAACAGTGACTCAACAAAAATAACTTATTTGCCAGTCTTTATACTCACTTGCTAAATCAAACTGTTTGAACCTGGTTATGAACAGCAGTGATATTTGCCACTGTCCTGTCCCTGGGCGGCCATCTCCTTTAGTTTCCCAGAATGAGTCCACTCAGCTCCCCCCGTCTCAGTGAGCCCTGAGTCACAGTCACACTCACTAAAGAAAATGCTACAATAAACTCTCAGACAGACATCCATTTAGTTTATTTCCAGTTGAAATAGCCATCAGTACAAATTACTCATTATTCATCAGTGTAAGGAACCATTTAGAAATATTTACTTTCATTCCAGCTTCTTTTTTTCTGTTTTTCCACGTCTCCGGTGTTCGGTCTCAGAAGTCAGTAGCACTTTCTGGTTAATCCCTAACCAATTCTGCGATGTTCAAAGTTGGACTCTGGGTTTTCCTTTTTTTCAGGGTTCTTTAGCTCCACATCAGTGTTCACTGCTCACAGTGGAAGGATGGACAGAAAACACCTGTAGATTGTTCAGATCTAAAAGAAGGACTTGAAGGACTGTTTACAGATGTATATTACACTTCTGTCAGACAGCTTAATGCTCTGGAGGAGGGCGGCAACAGCCCAGGTCCATCACACATCCGCTGTGTGATGACGGGAAGGAGGCGGGGCCATCGCAGCCACTCAGAGAACAGACTCAGCCTCAGACGACAGAGGCGTTAAACAGGATCTACCCCTTGTGGCAGGGACAATGTTTAGACCACTCTTAATCTGATTGGCTGGGGTCTTGCTCCGTTAGAGTCCCATTCCTAGGTAGCTTTTATTCTTTAAACTGAGGTTTTGGGAAGATTTAAACACTTTATATCCCTTTGCATTCCATTTTGAAATTAAACGTATGGGGAATGGGCTCTGAACTTAGCAACAAACACACACACACACACACACACACACACACACACACACAAACACACACACACTTTTATACACATATACACATACACACACACATACACATATACACACACACACACACACACACACATATACACACATACACACACATATACACATACACATACATACACACACACACACACACACACATACACACATACACATACACACATATACACACACACATATACACATATACACACATACACACACACATACACACACACACATATACACACACACACACACACACATACACACATACATACACATATATACACATACATACACACACACACATATACACACACACACACATATACACACACACACACACACATACACACACACATACACATATATACACACACACACACACATACACACACACACATATACACACACACACACATATACACACACACACACACACATACACACATACACACAGACACACACACACACACATACATACACCTACACACACACACACACACAGACACACACACACACACATACATACACCTACACACACACACACACACACACACACACACACACACACACAAAACATCTAAAACCCCCGAGACGATTCTGTGTGTCCAGCCCAAACAGCTGTGGTAACTAACCCTGCTGCTGCATTTCTCTACTGTTTACACATTGTGTTGGTTTTAATACTGTCACTTACACTGAAATAGATTTCCTGATCCTTAATAAGGAGGTCTGCCATTTTCCCAGCAAATTGTGCCCATGTGTTTCTCAAAATGCCGTGGGGGAATGAGTCCCTGGTCCTTCTCCTCAGCTTCCACATTACATAACACTGTAACTGAGCCACAGCGGGGCTTTAAAGAAGGGCCGTGTCTTTGAGTTCAGACTGGCAGCAGCTGCTGAATGTCCTTTGTGTTTGTAATGCAGGACTCCTGTAAATATAGACGTCTCATAAATATGTGCAGTAGCCTTAAATTAAACTGTTCTAGCGCTACCATCTATCGGCAGATGTTTGTGGACCACATTTCTTCTGACATGAAGGGTCCCGCTTGCCTTGCATTAACAGCCTCTGTTACCCTGGGAAGGCTTTATTACATTTCACGTTAGAACATTTCAGTCATGGTGTTCAGCCATGAAAGCATTAATGTGGTCCTGTACCAGTGTTGGCAGATTAGTTTAGGGTTACAGAGGTATTGGACGGCAGTGTTTCTGTTCCCCGACCCATTTTTGTTTTGTTCTTTTATGTCCAGGTGGAGTCTGTGTCCTTCAACGTGTGGGACATCGGTGGTCCGGCCAGCATGTCCACAGTGAACCAGTGTTTTTTCACGGATAAAGCTCTGTATGTGGTCATCTGGAACTTGGCTCTCGGAGAAGAAGCTGTGGCCAGTCTGCAGTCCTGGCTGCTCAACATAGAGGTCAGAAGACGTTCTGTGCATGTTCTGTTTTGCTGTTTGAATTTGTCTTTGTTTCTCTACATTCACTGTCCATTTTATCAGCCACACTGACCATACAGGAGCACCACGTCAGTGTCTCTGCAGCGGTGAGAATGATCCACCACTTAAATCATGTCTGCTCAGTGGTGGTCCTCTGGGTCCTGAATTTTGAAGAACAGGGTAACCAAGTATGCAGAGCAACAGATGGACTACACTCTTTAATTGTAGAAATGCACAGAAACAAGGAGGCTGGTTTTAATGTTATGGCTAATTAGTGTATATAGATTCATTCATTCATTCATCCGTGGGAGGAAACCATAGCACCCGGAGGAAACCCACGCAGACACAGGGAGAACACACCACACTCCTCACAGACAGTCACCCGGAGGAAACCCACGCAGACACAGGGAGAACACACCATACTCCTCACAGACAGTCACCCGGAGGAAACCCACGCAGACACAGAGAGAACACACCACACTCCTCACAGACAGTCACCCGGAGGAAACCCACGCAGACACAGAGAGAACACACCACACTCCTCACAGACAGTCACCCGGAGGAAACCCACGCAGACACAGGGAGAACACACCACACTCCTCACAGACAGTCACCCGGAGGAAACCCACGCAGACACAGAGAGAACACACCACACTCCTCACAGACAGTCACCCGGAGGAAACCCACGCAGACACAGGGAGAACACACCACACTCCTCACAGACAGTCACCCGGAGGAAACCCACGCAGACACAGAGAGAACACACCACACTCCTCACAGACAGTCACCCGGAGGAAACCCACGCAGACACAGAGAGAACACACCACACTCCTCACAGACAGTCACCCGGAGGAACCCCACGCAGACACAGAGAGAACACACCACACTCCTCACAGACAGTCACCCGGAGGAAACCCACGCAGACACAGAGAGAACACACCACACTCCTCACAGACAGTCACCCGGAGGAAACCCACGCAGACACAGAGAGAACACACCACACTCCTCACAGACAGTCACCCGGAGGAAACCCACGCAGACACAGAGAGAACACACCACACTCCTCACAGACAGTCACCCGGAGGAAACCCACGCAGACACAGAGAGAACACACCACACTCCTCACAGACAGTCACCCGGAGGAAACCCACGCAGACACAGAGAGAACACACCACACTCCTCACAGACAGTCACCCGGAGGAAACCCACGCAGACACAGAGAGAACACACCACACTCCTCACAGACAGTCACCCGGAGGAAACCCACGCAGACACAGGGAGAACACACCACACTCCTC
This sequence comes from Hoplias malabaricus, assembly GCF_029633855.1. NCBI lineage: Eukaryota > Metazoa > Chordata > Actinopteri > Characiformes > Erythrinidae > Hoplias > Hoplias malabaricus. Next base: position 422,887 of record NC_089815.1, on the reverse strand, counting down.
ACAGACAGTCACCTGGAGGAAACCCACGCAGACACAGGGAGAACACACCACACTCCTCACAGACAGTCACCCGGAGGAAACCCACGCAGACACAGGGAGAACACACCACACTACTCACAGACAGTCACCCGGAGGAAACCCACGCAGACACAGAGAGAACACACCACACTCCTCACAGACAGTCACCCGGAGGAAACCCACGCAGACACAGAGAGAACACACCACACTCCTCACAGACAGTCACCCGGAGGAAACCCACGCAGACACAGGGAGAACACACCACACTCCTCACAGACAGTCACCTGGAGGAAACCCACGCAGACACAGGGAGAACACACCACACTCCTCACAGACAGTCACCCGGAGGAAACCCACGCAGACACAGGGAGAACACACCACACTCCTCACAGACAGTCACCCGGAGGAAACCCACGCAGACACAGGGAGAACACACCACACTCCTCACAGACAGTCACCCGGAGGAAACCCACGCAGACACAGAGAGAACACACCACACTCCTCACAGACAGTCACCCGGAGGAAACCCACGCAGACACAGGGAGAACACACCACACTCCTCACAGACAGTCACCCGGAGGAAACCCACGCAGACACAGGGAGAACACACCACACTCCTCACAGACAGTCACCCGGAGGAAACCCACGCAGACACAGGGAGAACACACCACACTCCTCACAGACAGTCACCCGGAGGAAACCCACGCAGACACAGAGAGAACACACCACACTCCTCACAGACAGTCACCCGGAGGAAACCCACGCAGACACAGGGAGAACACACCACACTCCTCACAGACAGTCACCCGGAGGAAACCCACGCAGACACAGAGAGAACACACCACACTCCTCACAGACAGTCACCCGGAGGAAACCCACGCAGACACAGGGAGAACACACCACACTCCTCACAGACAGTCACCCGGAGGAAACCCACGCAGACACAGGGAGAACACACCACACTCCTCACAGACAGTCACCCGGAGGAAACCCACGCAGACACAGAGAGAACACACCACACTCCTCACAGACAGTCACCCGGAGGAAACCCACGCAGACACAGGGAGAACACACCACACTCCTCACAGACAGTCACCCGGAGGAAACCCACGCAGACACAGGGAGAACACACCACACTCCTCACAGACAGTCACCCGGAGCGGGACTCGAACCCACAACCTCCAGGACCCTGGAGCTGTGTGACTGTGACACCTACCTGCTGCTTCGCTGTATATGAGAAGCTAAATATTTTGAAATCAATGGTGCTTGTTTTGGTTTATAAAACTATATTAAATACAACACACGTGTATGAATAGGGACTGTATAAGATTCTACCAAACTATGGCTAATTTGTGTGTGATGTGTGACAGGCTCGTGCCCCTAACTCTGCGGTGGTGGTGGTCGGCACTCACCTGGACCTCATCGACACCAAGTTCCGCACAGAGCGTATCGCCACGCTTCGGGCGTTTATCCTGGCGCTCTGCAGGACTCCCTCAGGCTCCAGAGCCAGCGGCTACCCGGATATCACCTGGAAACATTTGCAGTCAGTATCAAATTTCTGTTTACACCTGGTATTAACCTGTGTACTGTTTCTGGGTGTTGTCCTTATACAGTGTTTGTGATGGGAGTGTGTTCAGATCCAGCTCCCAGCTCCTGACCCCAACAGAGTTGTGAATGTATTTTGATTATGTGTGTGTGTGTGTGTGTGTGTGTGTGTGTGTGTGTGTGTGTGTGTGTGTGTGTGTGTGTGTGTGTGTGTCTGACAGCGAGGTGTCCTGTAAGACACTGGAAGGAATGGACACCCTGAAGAGGCTGCTGTATCAGGTGGTGTGCTCCATGAAGGACATCAGTAATCCGGCCAGCTGCCACAAACTGGTGGGAAGACTGGTGGGTTGTGTTTTAAAGAGTTTTGTTTTTGTACGCACTGCCTTTTTGTCCAGTATATAATTATCAATAAATGAATACGTAAATTGACATAAATATTGCCACGAGGACTTCAGACTTGTGCGGTTGCTCCATCCCGTGGTCAGTGCTTTTACGTGGAGACTAGAAACCTGTCTGTGATCACAGTGAGTGCAGCTTGAAGTACAGATGTAATTTAAAACATTAAAGATTGTGTGTATCTGAATCTCAACATGAACATTTAGCTTCACTGAGCACTCTGTAGTTCTACATTTACAGGCTGTAGTTGCGTGTTTATTGTATGACAAAAAAATACACAAATCGTATTAAATCATAGATCCCCAAGAGCTACCTGATGCTGCAGGAGGCAGTTCTAGCTGAGCGTCACAGGAGAGATGCAGTGGATGAAGTCCAGTATCTAACTGACCTGGAGCTGGAGCAGATCATAGAACAGAGTCCAGGCAGCGATATCAAAGACTACGAGGATCTACAGACGGGTAACAACACGCTTATTACAGACATTCATGGCGTCCGCACGGTGTTTAAAAAACGTCCTTTTTGTTTCTGGTTGTTCGCATAAACATTAAATGACTTCCACAAGCCCCTCATGTCTGTGTTTAATCAGAAACAGCCAAACATGACTCTCATGAACAGCTGAGAGTTTACACTGACGTCCTCAGAGAATCCCTCTGGGTTTAAAGCATAAATTATCAAAATGTCATGTGTGTTTCCTGAGTTTCTGTCCGTTACCTGAAGGTAATTCCTAGCTCTAATCATCACTTTATTTATGCGCTGACATTTGGATTCAAATGTAGCAGCATCATTCAAATACAGCAATGTTTCAGTGTGGTTCTCAGCTGCTTTACAGTTAACGTGAATATTAACAGGATTCACAAGTTCATGTGCGGAACTACAATCTGCCAATTCCAGTCCTGACATTTTGTGAATTTATCAGTACTTTGTATTTATCTGTGTTTACAGCAATCAGCTTTTTAATAGAGACGGGCACCATCCTTCACTTCCCTGACACCAGCCATGGCCTGTGTAAGCTGTACTTCCTGGACGCCGTGTGGCTGTCGGAGTGTTTAGAGAGGATTATTCACCTGAAGAGCTCACGCTCCGTGGCTCGGAACGGCGTTATCCGGGCGGAGGACCTGCGCATGCTGCTCATCGGCACTGGCTTCACCGAGCAGACGGAGGAACAGTACTTCCAGTTCCTCGCCAAGTTCGAGATCGCTCTCCCTGTGGCCAGCAACAGGTGGACATCCGAAGTTTAGCTAAATCAAATCACCCGGTTAAATATGAACTAGTTGATTCGGATTTAGTTGATACAGTTATCCCTCGCTACTTCGCGGTTCATAATTCTCGGATTCGCTACTTCGCTGGTTTTTTCAAGGGGCTTTTATATTATTTACATGTATTAGACTGGGCCTGTAGGTATTTCTTACGTACAGTACATGTATTGTTCATGTCCACATCCCAGTGAAATTTACTTATGCTAAATCACAGCTGCGCAGCAGGTAGGTGTCGCAGTCACACAGCTCCACGGGCCTGGAGGTTGTGGGTTCGATTCCCGCTCCGGGTGACTGTCTATGAGGAGCGTGGTGTGTTCTCTCTGTGTCTGTGTGGGTTTCCTCCAGGTGCTCCGGTTTCCTCCCACAGTCCAAAAACACACATTGGTAGGTGGATTGGCAACTCAAAAAATGTCCGTAGGTGTGAGTGTGTGAGTGAATGTGTGTGTGTCTGTGTTGCCCTGTGAAGGACTGGCGCCCCCTCCAGGGTGTATTCCCGCCTTGCTCCCAATGATTCCAGGTAGGCTCTGGACCCACCGCAACCCTGAATGGGATAAGCGGTTACAGACAATGAATGCATGAATGAATGAATAAATCACAGCTTAGGAATGACTCTATTAAAGAAACTGGGAGGATATCACATGTAGCTCCAGCTGAAAAACATTAGAGAATGATTGTTTTATGTAAAGGGTGGGTTATTAACCGTAACAGGGAGGGGTTTAAAAGTCCAAATACTCGTTAAATACATAAAGTATCTTTCTTCTATTTTGCGGAAATTCGTTTTTGGCGAGTGGTCTTGGAACGCATCTCCCGCGAAAATCGAGGGATCACTGTAAACCATTTTCAGCTCCATGACTGTTTAAAATGTAGAGTGGAGTTAATCAAATAAACCAGGAGAACATGTAAATGCTGTTAGTCTATGGTTTGGGTTTGATGTACTTTCCATTTAATCAGCGAAGGCCAAGATAGAACAATGGTGTAAATGTAGCTGCTTTAGTTCAGTTCATTTCCAGTGACCTTGGCATTCCATTGAGTTCCTCATGACCAAAGTGTTGTGTGATAAGTCACGAGTTTTATGAGCCATCTCAAATATTTAAGAAACTTAGCCCTTATCTGATAATCACTAAGTTCTGGTAAGAGAGAAAGACTATTACCAGAAAGCTCAAACCTGTTTTTTGGGGTAAGTCGTGTCGGGAGATAAGAAGGAATAGGCAGCACTGCTGTCACTCTGGATGTTTTCAGGTAGCTCACGTTGTCCCATTCAGGGTCGCGGTGGGTCCAGAGCCTACCCGGAATCACTGGGGGCAAGGTGGGAACACAGCCGCGGGGGGCACCAGTCCTTCACAGGGCGACACACACTCACATACTCACACCTACGGACACTTTTGAGTCCCAGAGGAAATCCGCAGGGAGAACACATCAAATTCCTCCAAAATTTTAAAAATGCCAAATTTCCTCTTGGCAAAGGTCCAAACATAAATTTTAAATAAGCATCTTACATCTTACGGTTTGGTGCAACACCTCCAATTTTCAAAGTAGAAGAACTTTAACACAATCTAAATCTGTTGATTGAAATACATAAGCCTCTTAATAAAAGTGCAAAAAGCACCTTGAACAACTTCTTGGTTCTTTGTTAAGAATATTTTACTCATTTACATTTGCTTAGTTAGATTTTCTGCACCTTTCGTTATTACGGAGTGAGCCTCACTGTCCTCACTGTCCTCAGTGTCCTCGCTGTCCTCACTGTCCTCAGTGTCCTCGCTGTCCTCACTGTCCTCAGTGTCCTCACTGTCCTCAGTGTCCTCGTTGTCCTCAGTGTCTTCAGTGTCCTCGTTGTCCTCACTGTTTTCACTGTCTTCAGTGTCCTCGTTGTCCTCACTGTTTTCACTGTCTTCAGTGTCCTCGCTGATTTCACTGTCCTCAGTGTCCTTCACTGTCTTCACTCTCCTCACTGTCCTCAGTGTCCTCGCTCTCCTCACTGTCCTCAGTGTCCTCAGTGTCCTCGTTGTCCTCACTGTCCTCACTGTCTTCACTGTCCTCACTGTCTTCACTGTCTTCACTGTCCTCAGTGTCCTCACTGTCCTCACTGTCTTCAGTGTCCTCGCTCTCCTCACTCCTCACTGTCTTCAGTGTCCTCGTTGTCCTCGTTGTCCTCGTTGTCCTCGTTGTCCTCGTTGTCCTCAGTGTCCTCACTGTCCTCGCTGTCCTTGTTGTCCTCACTGTCCTCACTGTCTTCACTGTCCTCACTGTCTTCAGTGTCCTCACTATTTTCACTGTCCTCAGTGTCCTCGCTGTCCTCACTGTCTTCAGTGTCCTCACTGTCCTCACTGTTTTCACTGTCCTCACTGTCTTCAGTGTCCTTGCTGTCCTCACTGTCTTCAGTGTCCTCGCTCTCCTCACTCTCCTCACTGTTCTCACTGTCTTCAGTGTCCTCACTCTCCTCACTCCTCAGTGTCCTCACTGTTCTCACTGTCCTCACTGTCTTCAGTTTCCTCACTGTCCTCACTCTCCTCACTGTTCTCAGTGGTCTTCACTGTCCTCGCTGTCCTCACTGTCTTCAGTGTCCTCACTGTCTTCACTGTCCTTGCTGTCCTCACTGTCATCAGTGTCCTCGCTCTCCTCACTGTCTTCAGTGTCCTCACTCTCCTCACTCCTCACTGTCCTCAGTGTCCTCACTCTCCTCACTGTCCTCAGTTTCCTCACTCTCCTCACTGTTCTCAGTGGTCTTCACTGTCCTCGCTGTCTTCACTGTCCTCGCTGTCCTCACTATCCTCAGTGTCCTCGCTGTCTTCAGTGTCCTCAGTGTCTTCAGTGTCCTCACTATCCTCAGTGTCCTCAGTGTCTTCAATGTCCTCGCTCTCCTCACTGTCCTCAGTGTCCTCACTCTCACATCGCTCTCGCTCTCTTTAGCCAACTGGCTGCACAGGGTAAACAATCACTCTGATCAGATTAATTATATCATTAGTTCAATCAAATGGATCAGCTGTGTTTCCTATTGCTGCGACCGTCTGAAAACATTATTTATTTTCATTAATTCATAAACTATTGTTCATGGATCCATATACAATCAAATCTCACTCCAGACTGAGGCTCATCCATTTGGCGATGCCTAGTATAAATTGCATATGGCAGTTTTTTACCACTTTATTGAAACTTTAGTTTGAAAAATTTGATTCAGTTTAGTTTTCATTTACTGAAGTCTCGTTTTACTGAAGTACATTAAAGTTAGTGATTAAACTGCTTTATTGACTGGGGGTTAATGTCCTGAACTAACAACAGCCTCATCACTCTTTAGAAGACCATTACAGCGTGGATTTGTGTCCCATGGGGTTCCTGTTTCTAATTTCTTCATCAATGTGTTTGTCATCTTTCCTTTCTACAGTTATCTCTTGCCGCACCTGTTGCCTCCAAAACCTGCCATGGATATCCACGGCTTCCGCCAGCAGAGCAGCAACAGCATCCAGAGGCATTTTAAGATGAGTTTTGTGCCAGCGGGCTTCTGGGAACGCTTCATCGCCCGCATGCTGATCAGCCTCAACCAGATGGACCTGCAGGTACACACACACACACACACGCAGAGAGAGAGTCATATACTGCCCTCACACACGTGTGACATCTGCCAAACATCTCTCTCTCTCTCTGGATTCTTTCACACATGAACTCCGGAGAATTTCTAGAGAAACCCCAGAGTTCTTGTCCAGAAACATGAAGCCCACAGTGGGAGATTTTGTGCGTCAGCGGTGCTCTTGCGGTGGGAAATGAAACACATGCTTTAGGTGTGAGGAAGGAGCCTGTGGAGATCATTCCGGAGAAACTCCGAAACATTTCCCGCTCCATTCTCCCGCTTTCAACTCTGGACTTTACTTGGAGCGTTCACTAGGGCGTAAGCAGGGTGAAGTCTGGGTAAAGTTAAGGATGGTTGCGTTCACACATACAGCTCCTGCAGGGAAACTCCGGAACATTCCTGGATTACTGTTCTTGTGTCAAAGATAAACACACAAGTAGTGAACAATAGCTAGGACAGTTATTAGTGTTTTTGTCACAGGGTCCTGGAGGTTGTGGGTTCAAGTCCCGCTCCAGGTGACTGTCTGTGAGGAGTGTGGTGTGTTCTCTCTGTGTCTGCATGGGTTTCCTCTGGGTGACTGTCTGTGAGGAGTGTGGTGTGTTCTCCCTGTGTCTGCGTGGGTTTCCTCCGGGTGACAGTCTGTGAGGAGTGTGGTGTGTTCTCCCTGTGTCTGCGTGGGTTTCCTCCGGGTGACTGTCTGTGAGGAGTGTGGTGTGTTCTCCCTGTGTCTGCGTGGGTTTCCTCCGGGTGACTGTCTATGAGGAGTGTGGTGTGTTCTCTCTGTGTCTGCATGGGTTTCCTCTGGGTGACTGTCTGTGAGGAGTGTGGTGTGTTCTCCCTGTGTCTGCGTGGGTTTCCTCCGGGTGACTGTCTGTGAGGAGTGTGGTGTGTTCTCCCTGTGTCTGTGTGGGTTTCCTCCGGGTGACTGTCTGTGAGGAGTGTGGTGTGTTCTCTCTGTGTCTGCGTGGGTTTCCTCCAGGTGACTGTCTGTGAGGAGTGTGGTGTGTTCTCCCTGTGTCTGCGTGGGTTTCCTCTGGGTGCCCCGGTTTCCTCCCACGCTCCAAAAACACACGTTGGTAGGTGGATTGGAGACTCAAAAGTGTCCGTAGGTGTGAGTGTGTGAGTGAATGTGTGAGTGTGTGTCATCCTGTGAAGGACTGGTGCCCCCTCCAGAGTGTATTCCTGCCTTGCACTCAGTGATTCCGGGTAGGTTCCAGACCCGCCGCGACCCTGAACTGGAAAAGGGTTACAGACAGATGGATGAATGCATGTTTTATTAAAGTGCACACCAAAGTTAATCTTACTTCATATATGTCTTTAGTTATTTTCTCCCACATGATAACTTTACTCACTAAAGTTAACTCCAATAAACAAATTTTACTCACTGCTGCCCTCTAATGGCATCATTTACCAACATCCAATAAACAAACATTACTCGCTGCATCCCTCTAAATGTTTTTTAAACAAATATCAAATAAATAAACTTTACAAGACCCTTGTTGATTATTCTCATGTTTGTGAAGTGCTGATTAGTGATTTTAGCAGGACTTCTTCAGGTTCTGTGTCTGTGTTATTTCTTCTCCCTGCTGTGGATTAGGCGTTCGAGACTAAGCGAGGTTCAAGAAGCCCCCGGAACAGGAGCACAGTGATTTACAGCTTTGCTGGGAGTCAGCCGAGGAACCGCTGCAGCACCTTCCGTGTCCGCCGGAGCCAGACCATCTACTGGAAGGAGGGGCTTCTGGTCACATTTGACGGGGGCTATCTGAGGTTAGATCTGTTCTTCAGTTGTTAATATGACTCTAGAGATGCTGTTGTTTTGCTGTACGTTCAGTTTTAATCGGTTATGTATTTAAATATAATTGCCTGATTACATAGCACGTTCGCCTCCCAGCGCTGGGATCTTGGGTTCAAGTCCCATCTGGGTGGAGTTTCCATGTTCTCCCCGTGTCTGCGTAGGTTTCCTCCGGGGACTCCGGTTTCCTCCCACAGTCCAAAAACATGGAGTGTAGGTGAATTGGCTTCTGTCTAATAACTGCCCTGGTGTGTGAGTGAATGAGTGTGTATGTGTGAGTGAATGAGTGTGAGCCCAGATATGGATTGGCGCTCTGTCCTGGGTGAAACCCTAGTGCCCGATGCAGTCCTCCAGGTGGACGGTCGTTCCTGGTCGAGAGTACGCTGTGCGCGTTTGGCTGCCGCTTCTCACCAGTGTGTGTGTGGATTGAGTGTTCTGAGCAGTGTGGGTTGTAAAGCGTCCTTGGGTGTCTAGAAAGGCGCTATATAAGTGTAAAGATACATACATACATACATAATTAATTAAGCATCCATTTAATGTACAACGGCATTGGCAAGTTCCCACGTGTGGTTCTGAATAGACACCTTTGCCTTGTCCTTCCACACGTTGAGAGAGGGTTTTCTAATGAAGTGTGTGTATAAATTCTCAACAAAAACTACGACCCATAAAACCTAGAAGCTTCTTGGCGCCTCGTTTTAGTTTTTGTTGAAAACCCAGCGAGGCACTGAAGAATTATTTCAAATACCTCTCCCGATGGAATATTAGCTTTAAAAGAAATGAATGTTGTTGGACTATTGTTCCCATTAAACAATGCCTCCTTTGTTGCGTGCTGAAAATTAAGGAACAAATAAGGAGGGTACAGACGTTCAGCGTCACACGGGAATGTGATTGGGACGAGAGAAAACAAGGGGGTTATAAAAGCAGCCCCTCAGGGCCATGCCCGGACGTCACATTCCTCAAACACGAGGCAGAAATCCAAACCCACAAAACCTCACTAACTTCCACTGAGCCTCGCGCTGCAGATCCATGTCTTTGTGTGTGAGCATACACTCTGGGACGTGATGTTAGGAAACTAATCGAAAATGACGCTCAGAACTTCTAATCGACATAATCTTGTATCAATTATATACGTTTTTTTAATATTCTGTTATGACCCCACTGTGTGTTCATGTACTGTCCCTTTAAAACCACGCTACCGTGCTGTAGTCAAGTGATTCCGCCACACGGAAGCAACATGGGGGAGAACCTAAACACAGAGTCCGCCCGAGCCACTCGAGCCGCTCGTACCAAAGAAAAACCCAGCGTCTGTGGCTTGGACGTATTTTTCTTTGACTTTAATTAAGACGACCCTAACCCTAAGCACAATCGCACACCAAATATAAACAGTGCTCAGAAAACGAGAGAGTAACTAGCTCCCAGCGACATCAGAAACAAATATCCCATCTTTAACACTGGAGCGTACAGGAGTCACTGAACTGTGAGGGTCACAAATACAACAACAAAATAATGGTGCTCCGGTTTCCACCCACAGTCCAAAAACACATGTTGGTAGGTGGATTGGCGACTCAAAAAGTGTCCGTGTGTGTGTTGCCCTGTGAAGGACTGGTGCCCCCTCCAGGGTGTATTCCCGCCTTGCGCCCAATGATTCCAGGTAGGCTCTGGACCCACCGCGACCCTGAACTGGATAAGGGTTACAGATAATGAATGGATGGATAGTTTCCATTAAGATCCAGTTATGCTTCCTCAGAAGAGATTTGTGTTAATTCAGAAACAAGACACACATTTGTATATGACCCAGGGATTGAGTTTCTAAGTTCTGCACTATTTAATGTATTAAAATCTATAGAGAAATCATGGAAAAGCCCATTTTTATAAGAAATAGAAGAGCTGAAGGGTGGTCTCTGACTTTTACGCAGCACTGTATGTAATTATTTAAATGTCTGAATTAATCAGGTGTACATATAATATCAGAATGCTACACACATGTTTAATGTAATCTAGGTTTCCTTAACCTTAATCACAGTCCCCAAAGACAATGGGTGTTGCACCTTATAAATGTGTATTTTGCTGGTCCTGTACTTTAGGCCTGTTGTGTTTATTATGGTGCTGTATTACACTCTCTGGCAGCGTGGAGTCATCAGATCTGAACTGGAAGAAAAAGAAGAGTGGTGGCATTAAGATCATCTCTCAGTCGGCAACGAGAGACTTCTCAGCCATGGCCTTCATCACCGACCACGTCAACGCCCTCATAGAGCAGTGGTTTCCAGGTGTGACACATGTATTTTACTCTTCAAAGACCCCACTTCCAAATCATGTGTTTTAAATGCACAGACAGTTTATATACATCTTTAATCTACTTCCTTTCCTTATTAATCTGATCAACCATGAGGCAGGAGCGTTTTACAGAACCATTCCTGACCTTCACGGGCGAACACTGATCTTTATAAATATTACAGAGTGTAAATGTTTCCAGTCTCCAGCTGCTGCAGTCTCTAACCTCTCTTTCACTTCACATGCAAAGTGGTTCTCAGCTCCAGAGCGATGCGCATCTCTCCACCTGCAGCATCTATCACCTTTTTAAAGTAATGCAGTGGTGTATAATACGCTTCCAAGGCGGTGGGGGATGAGTCACTGCGAGTGTATCCAGCCCGGCCGCCTGTGTGTTTGAGAGCATGAAGCCAGTCTTTCAGCCTGCATGCCTCAGCACACCTGCTCAGCCTGCGACGGCTTAAGAATCAGCCTTTCATTCTGCTCCATTTTCCTCCTAGTGACAGCCCGCTCCTGTCAAGCGTGTGGAAAAACAAATAAACACACGGGGCGACTCGCAGACCCGTTCAGAGGGGTTTAGATTGTGCTCATGTGGATGTTTTCAGGAGGTGTCAAAGTTAATATGCGTGCTATTGTTTTTTTATATATATTTATTTATTTATTTCTACACCCGCTTTTACAAACTGCAGCCTTACGAAAAATCTAATGTCAATCGGAAAACTAACTAAATAAACATAGGAAAATATTATGAAAAATTCATTCATTCACTCATTATCTGTAACCCTTATCCAGTTCAGGGTCGCGGTGGGTCCAGAGTCTACCTGGAATCATTGGGTACAAGGCAGGAATACACCCTGGAGGGGGCGCCAGTCCTTCACAGGGCAACACAGACACACTCACACATTCACTCACACACTCACACCTACGGACACTTTTGAGTCTCCAATCCACCTACCAACGTGTGTTTTTGGAGCGTAGGAGGAAACCGGAACACCCGGAGGAAACCCACGCAGACACAGAGAGAACACACCACACTCCTCACAGACAGTCACCCGGAGGAAACCCACGCAGACACAGAGAGAACACACCACACTCCTCACAGACAGTCACCCGGAGGAAACCCACGCAGACACAGAGAGAACACACCACACTCCTCACAGACAGTCACCCGGAGGAAACCCACAAAGACACAGAGAGAACACACCACACTCCTCACAGACAGTCACCCGGAGGAAACCTACACAGACACAGGGAGAACACACCACACTCCTCACAGACAGTCACCCGGAGGAAACCCACGCAGACACAGGGAGAACACACCACACTCCTCACAGACAGTCACCCGGAGGAAACCCACGCAGACACAGGGAGAACACACCACACTCCTCACAGACAGTCACCCGGAGGAAACCTACACAGACACAGGGAGAACACACCACACTCCTCACAGACAGTCACCCGGAGCGGGAATCGAACCCACAACCTCCGGGAGCTGTGTGAATGCGACACACAACCTGCTGCGCCACCGTGCCGTCCTATTATGAAAAATGCCCTTTTTCAAACATCTGAGCATCTGCAGTGCCTACCAACACACAAACTGTGAGATCCCACTCAGTTGGGTGAAATGAAGAGGTCTGATTTCCTAACCAGGCATCTCCAGTCACAGCCCCGCAGTCATGTGAGTAATGGCAATGTTAAACAGTTAACCCAGCCTGAGCAGAGCAGAGAAATTATTAAATCAAGCAAAACAAAAATGGAGAAAAATGAAAAAAGAGACCTTCTGTTTCCCCTTCTTAAGGCTCTTATTGTTTTCCGATGCTCATTGCTGATCAGAGAGTCATTGTTTATATCCTCTGTCATTTTTTCATTATGTTGGTGGGTCATAGAAAGTGTAAGGCCCTCTGTCTAGCTCCTGAAGACCTACCCAATGAGACACTGTAGAAAAGCAATACTGACTGCAGCATGTTCCATTGGGACATTGGAAGAAATGAATCGCATTCTTTCTTCCAACCAAAATCAAACAAGGAAAATATGATTAGCTGGGTTTCAATTCAAGAAGCATGAGTTTTTTATCAAGGCCTAGAAGCCACAAGAGTCCTGCACTAGAGATATTACAGCGTGAGCCTTTATATGTCGTTAAAATATAAATATGACATAGATTTTGTGTTTCTCTACTTCGTTTTTCACTGTGTGTGTAAAGAGCTTTTCTCTGAAGTGTCCCGCCCGTGTTTCCACAGCACTGACGGCCAGCGAGAGCGACGGATCTATGCTGATAGAGCAGTACGCCCCCTGTCCTTACTGCAGTGCGGTGTCCAGACACACAGACCCCCTCCCCTCCACCAGCTCCAACCAGACCTCCATCCACTACTTCAACATGGAGGACTGTGTGCTGGCTGCGGCTGAAAAAGAGCACATCACCTGCCCCAATCACCCCAAAGAGCCCATGGCCCTGCAGGAGCTGGTGCCTGAGCTTTTCATGACTGACTTCCCCTCACGGTAAGACTCTGCAGGAGAGCGATAAAGCAAGGGGAAAGTGCAAGAGTGGAAAAGCTTAACCCTCTCAGTCAGGAGTGGCCAGGAGTGGATGCACTGTTTGGAAAGAGCAGATACATTTCTGTAAACATGTTTATATCTGTGTTTTAATGCATTACAGAGAACACAGAGATTAAATGTAAAGTTGATCAGGTCGATTGAGACGTGTTTGGTGCCCCGAGTAACGTCAGATACATTTCCGTATGTAGCTTCTGACACTGAAAAGACAAGCCGTCATCGGCTATAAACCTGTAGATTAAATTACGCCGTGTTCTCGCCGCGCTCGCCTGATTCTGAGTCTAATCCCACGTGAAGTAATCCGTCTGAGTCAGGCCTGTTGGACCGGGGCCGAGGGAAGGCTTGTGCACTGCAGCTGTCGTAAACACAGCTCTCCCCTCTCAGCTCTGCTTCTCACACAGGAAATTATGTATGTAGGAAAAGTGCAGCGATCTCAGGAGGCTCCCAGCTGGAGACGTGGGCTGTGGTGTCAGGAAATGTACACTGCTCTTCTGTTCAAAAACATCGGGATCAATATTTTCAGCTAAAACAGACTGGTCCCGTGTGAATATGGAACGTGCGTTCAGCTCGCCCTGAGCAACCGTGCAGCTCTTAACCGCTTGTAAATAGCTTACGAAATAAATGAAGTGCAGTGTATTAGATGTGTCCAGAATGAGGAACCGAGCTGGAGAAGGTCCTGGAACGTCAGAGGAACCTGAAAAGCATGAGTCAGAGACGGTGAAAAAGGGTGAAAAAAGAAATGACATAAAGATAGATGTGTAAAATATAGAACAATGCAAAGATCTTGAGTGAATGAAACCTAAACCTCACACACACACACACACACACAAACTAAAACATGCACACAAAGTATTTGCAAGGAAGCAATTCTTTGATGAGATCAGATGACCTTCCTTGCACACAAAGGGCACAGTTATAGTTGCGTGAAGAGTGTGTGTGTGTGTGTGTGTGTGTGTGTGTGTGTGTGTGTGTGTGTGTGTGTGTGTGTGTGTGTGTATCAGCTCATATCCACACAGACTGTATTTATGAAATGTGTTTTCTGTTAAATCCTAGGGAAAGTCATGTTTATCCCGTTATTGTTCAGAAAATCAGACCTGTTTAACCCTTGATGGATCCATCCACGCATTGTTTTAATCGTGTCCCTGCAGTGCATTTCCTTTTCAAAGCGCTGATGCAGTTTTTCAGAGACAGTGGACCATAGCAGAGCAGATGCAGATAAACCCTTCACTTCATATGGACCCTGTTCAACTTTTACAAGTCTAGTGTATATCACAGTTTATCATTTCATGTGTGTTACATAAGCGCCCTGCTGCTGATGTACTTGAATTATACAATGGATAATATTTACATGTTCTATTTATTCTGTTATTACTGTGAATATTATAATGAACTGATGGCAGGATCATCACCGTTAGAAACATCTCCTCTCTGTTCATTTTTATTTGGACAAATGTTTGTGGACGCTCCCTTACCCAGTGTTAGTAGTGTCCTGAAATGAAGGATGTGAGCGTGTAGTTTTCCCAGCGTTGCCGCAGAAACACCACAGGTTGGAGCTCATGTGGAAATGATTTCACTCACCGAGGAGGCAAATTTACGGCTTTATGTCACGCCCTTGTTAAACTGTGTATGTCGCATTCCTCTGAGATCCACGCAGCTGTCGGCACAGTGTTGCGGTGCAGATAAACCCTTACAGCTTCAGGTTCCTCCGCAGCGATGATGCGTCAGGGGGAGTTTGCGTCAGTCGTATTTACAGTAAAACGCGGGTCCGAAACAATCGCTCCAAATATTTATGCAATGACACAAACAGTACAGTCGTCTCGCTGGCGGACTCCAATAACACAGACATGACCACGTCCTGTTACAGCACACCATGGCCCGAGAGAGGCGTCCTCTGAGGAGTGGGGCGGTGGACCCAGTGCATCTATGCCATTAAGGCTTCAGAAGGGTAAAGGGGATGTAGCCCCCCTGAAAGCACATGTCCGATTAAAGCGGCTCTGAAGGACATTTCCTTAGCTCTGCTCTCCATGGTGGAGCGCTAATGGAAATGGTTTGCAGAGCAGCTGCTAAAGTGGACATAGTTTGAGTTGGCAGGGTGCCAGGGTTTAGTTCAAAGGGAAAGCAGGGGTGAGAGTTTTCCTCTTCTGTGTGGAAGGATATTTGCCCTCGTCACAGCGCGGTGATGCTGCAGTATTTGTAGTTTTAATAAGGATGAATTTGTGTGGTTTTCTATGATCTGTAAAATTCTTTGAGTAATTTTAATTTTGTAGGAGCTGTATTCTAAACAATAACATCTGTACACTCGTGTTAATGCAGTATGAATCTGAAGTGTGTGTACAGTCTTTACAGTCTGACCGTGATAACCGTAGACTTCATTAACCCCATCTGCAGTCAGTCGAGTCTTTACGGTCTGACCGTGATAATTGTGATTTTATCAAACTGAAAAAACCCTATGTAGAACCATCACTGTCTAAAGAAAAATAAGTATCTCCCAAATAGTAACTAGGGCGGCACCGTGGAGCAGCAGGTAGTGTCACAGTCACATTGCTCCAGGGTTCTGGAGGTTGTGGGTTCAAGCCCCACTCCAGGAAACTGTCTGTGAGGAGTGTGGTGTGTTCTCTCTGTGTCTGCGTGGGTTTCCTCCGGGTGACTGTCTGTGAGGAGTGTGGTGTGTTCTCTCTGTGTCTGCGTGGGTTTCCTCCGGGTGACTGTCTGTGAGGAGTGTGGTGTGTTCTCCCTGTGTCTGCGTGGGTTTCCTCCGGGTGACTGTCTGTGAGGAGTGTGGTGTGTTCTCTCTGTGTCTGCGTGGGTTTCCTCCGGGTGACTGTCTGTGAGGAGTGTGGTGTGTTCTCTCTGTGTCTGCGTGGGTTTCCTCCAGGTGACTGACTGTGAGGAGTGAGGTCTGTTCTCTCTGTGTCTGTGTGGGTTTCCTCCGGGTGACTGTCTGTGAGGAGTGTGGTGTGTTCTCTCTGTGCCTGCGTGGGTACGTGGATAGGAGACTCAAAAGTGTCCGTAGGTGTGAGTGTGTGAGTGTGTGTCGCCCTGTGAAGGACTGGCGCCCCCTCCAGGGTGTATTCCCGCCTTGCACCTAGTGATTCCAGGTAGGCTCTGGACCCACCGTGACCCTGAGCTGGATAAGGGTTACAGACAATGAATGAATGGAAATAGGAACTTAACAGTAGGTGGAAAAAGATGTTTGTGTTTTATAAGAATTCAAAATGAAACATAATATTCCAATTATTTTTGGATTATTTCTATTGGTTCATTCATCATGAAATTTTCAGACAAAGTGAAGGACAGACTAAAAATTGACAAAAATTGAGAGGTGTATTTCCTTTGATAGAAATCAAATG
>NC_089815.1:396150-403650 GCF_029633855.1 Hoplias malabaricus | reverse complement strand
ACCCAGGTTTCCTCTTCCATGTGGATCCAAGAAACGCATGGAAAGGGAAGCGCCTACTATTTCAAATGCGTCTGTAACAACCACAAAAATCCTCAGTTATTTCAGCGGAGCCCGTGTTAATAAAAGCATGTCCTCAGTGGCCTAACATCATCATCATCATCATCGTGCACTGGATTACAGCAGCAGCACTGTCCTAATGTGATATAAACGAGTTCAGCAGCACACTCTCAGCCACATACACTGTCTATGGCCAAAAAAGTACGTGGACACCTGCTCATCCATCACTTCTTGTGAAGCGCAGGGCGTCGTAGTGGTGAGGTTATCGCCTCTGCTTTTCTGAGAAGGGTTTACATCAGTTGCTGGAACATTTCAGTGAGGGTTTGATGAATTACATTAGTGATGATCAGTGAAGATGTTGAATGAATCACAAACACCACTCCAACTTTATCCAGAGCCTCGTCTTCACTGATCCTCGACCTAAAGCAGCTGCTCCAGCACCTAGCAAAAGTGGCTCTGACTCATAGGACGCTTGTTCTTTTGCAGAAGACGAGAAATAAGCGTTTGCAGCTTCAATGCCCTCGTTTCACTTCTCCTTTCTACTGTAAATGCCCAGCATTGATGTTCTTCTCAGTTCTCCTGCTTCACTTTGAAAGCACGTGTGTTGGGAGTGTGGTCACTGGGATGCTTGTAGTTAACACACTGTTTGGATAGGATTAGTTTTACCTGTGCAATGGGTTCAAAATGTAATTATTACTGGATCATCTCAGTGGTTTCTCTTATACGTCTGGACTTTGAGTTCGTTATAGTTTGTATTCCAGCTAGTCCAAAATACTCTGGCTGTTCTCAGAACAGTAGTGTCAGTCTAAAAACTCCACGAGCAATGCTGTGTCTGATCCACCCTGTGGACGACATTGTGCTGTAAAGTCAGTGTCACTGCCGTGCTGAAAATGGTGTGAGGACAATGCGTGAGTCGAGTAGCCACTCCCATCTCTGTTCTTCAGGCCGACAGGCAGGATATCTCATCCACTGCAAACCCATCATAAACATCACTGACGTCCTGAAACACTTATGTCTGCACATAGACAATATCCGGAGCTTGACATGTGGGTCGTCTAAAGCTATTAGTCATTACCTTAAACAGCGTTAAATAAACAGTGTCTCCAGTCCTAATCCTATAATGAAGAGGCTAACAAAAGCAGCTTTTCTTCTGTATTAGTCCCTTAAAATACCAGGCTAATTTCATCCATAGGCATGTTACTCCTTAGGCATTGTGGAGCTTCTTTTCTCCAGTGATAGACAACACACCTTTCCAGGTGACTGTGAGCAGCGTGGACAATCACACACATTTGTCCTCAGAGGGCAAATGTGAATCAGTTTGAAGCCAAAAATGAGTTCTCTTCCAGGTCACTGAGAGGACCCGCCCTTCCATAAATGACCATCTCTGGATTCATGAGCCCAGTTCAACTCCAACAAGCCTTACCTCCCGTTTCTACAAAGTGTTCCTGACTCATGGCTTCCAGCGAGTGTCCGGGGCATTGCAGGCCCTTTGGAGTAGAAAATGACGACTTCGGCACAGCTGGACTGAAACTGTAGACGTGCTCATAAAGGCCAGGGTTCAAAGGCTGACCCCAGCACAGCTACCGCACTACACCTGGCTGTAACCAGGCTAATAAACACAGTCCGGCTACTGTGGATGTCAGGTCAGGAAACCAGCTGCTCAGAAAGTAGCAGTTTAGGGTGACACTTTACCTGGAGGTTGCCTGCTTGGAGACATCATAAGCATTGAGCTACATATTTATAGTGCTTGTGAATTATAATGGAATACTAAGTAATACATAAGTAGCTAGGAACAGCTTTTTCCAGTGTTCAGTTCAGATGAAGAAGAAGAAGAAGAGACACCTTTATCGATCCCCTTAGGGAAACTGTTTCTCTGTGTTTGACCCAACCGTGGTGGTGAACACACAATCACACACTAGTGAGCAATTCTCCACAAAACACTAGGGGCAGTGAACACGCACACAACCGGCGCAGGGGGCTGACAACCACCTCTGGGTTTGGGGGTGAGGCGTCTTGCTCAAGGGCACTTCAGCCGTGAACTCATTTTTCTTGCAGGTCCCAGAAAAATAAAGGTGTTACAAAAGGTTCTTTGAGCAGTGCCATAGAAGAACCAATTTCGGTTCCATGAAGAACCATTTATTTATGGAACCAATAGTGGTTCTTCTATGGCATTTATTACCTTAGTAGTAGCACCTTTACATTTAAGAGTGTACAGCATCTTGCACATTGCTACAAGTGTTTAATAAATACGGAAATATGGCTTCGTATATTATTATTAGCAGCTTATGCATGTTATAAAATCTCTATGAAGAAGCTTCTAATAGTGACTATGTAAAATGCATAAACA
Organism: Hoplias malabaricus; assembly: GCF_029633855.1. Taxonomy (NCBI): domain Eukaryota; kingdom Metazoa; phylum Chordata; class Actinopteri; order Characiformes; family Erythrinidae; genus Hoplias; species Hoplias malabaricus. Next base: position 401,246 of record NC_089815.1, on the reverse strand, counting down.
GTTTAAAGGCCAAAGTTATTTTATTTTATTATTTTTTTAATTTTTTCCCCATTTATTATTCTTCCTCAATTCCACTCTTCACTGAATCTCCCAGAACACACATGAGATACGAGGCCAACCCACAACTTCTTTCCAAACTGCCCTATAGGAGGTATGCAAACTGCCCAGATCTGTCACATTAGCTGAGAGATGCCCATGATAGACAGCGCTATGAAGGGAGGAGAGGAAGGGCTCAATGCTGCACTAGCAGCCGCTGCTGTTCTGAGGACGCTTTTTACTAAGTTTTAGTACTTTGCTGTGAGGATTTGATGGCATACTCAGACTCATAAATATTAGTGAGGTCAGGTATGGATGCTAGGTGACTAGTCCTGGATCACAAACCCCTCTCAAGCTCATTGAGTTTAAAGGTGGTTTTAAACAGGATGGAGCCTTTAGTTGAGACTGGGGTTCAGGAGTTGAGTGAAGCTCGCGTTGTACGATACGTGGCGACTTTTTGTTTGTAGCCTTCTATAAAACAAGCCAAAGAAAGAGTACTTACGTATTTTTTAAGAGATGGATTCACTTGTCGTGTTCCCTGAGGGCACCCAGAGTGTGTCCCGCACACAATTTCATTTCGCTTTATTCGTTTCCGCTTTCAAATCACATTGTGCTCCATTGTGGAATTCAGTTTGCAAGGCAGGTGTGTGTGTGTGTGTTTTCATAATTCATTATCCCAGCAATGACCCACAGTGAAACATATCTCTCTCTCTCTCTCACCGTCTCAGACACAATGCTGAAACACCTCCAGTCCATGGACGCCTCCAGAAGCTTCTCTGAGTTCCGTCAGGAGGCCAGCATGCTCCACACCCTGCAGCACCCCTGCATCGTGGCTCTGGTGGGTATCAGCATCCACCCGCTGTGCTTCGCTCTGGAGCTGGCACCGCTCGGCAGCCTCAACACCGTCCTGGAGGAGCGCAGCAGAGGTACGACACACAACCACACCAAAGCTGTGCCTTGCTCCCTGTTGCGTACATTGGCAGTTGTGTAGGTTGGCAGCATGTTAAACAAAATCAGACCTTAAAAACCAGCTGCATGAGTCACTCTATCTATAATTCAGTCAGCAGCCATTCACACCTCCTGCTAACATCGTTAAATTAATAATGAGCAGCGAGCATGAGCTACAAAACTGATGGATGTTGCAGTAAAACCAAACAGATTGGTCTCCATCCACCAAAAAATTATAAAGTGATCAAAACAACTAAATGGCAGTCAAATCCAATGGCGGTTTGATGACACCAAATTGTGCTCGTCGGGCATTAAAGGGCAGCCATGGCCTAATGGTTAGAGAACCGGGCTTGGGACTGGGGGTCAGTGAAGGAACAGCACTGTCCACCCCTCCTCAGTCCATGTCTCATATATTTCATATATTTTATGGATTTTATTGTCTTTGAGAAGTCACTAAAGCCAGAATATTTGGACAGTGCGGGGAAAGGTTCCAGGGCAAGTTTAAAGTAGCCAAAATCACTCGCTGTCATCGAGGAATATTTTAGATCAGACTGCTTTTTGAAAGAGAAAAAATACAGCACAGGACCGGTCAGAACAGTCAGAACAGAGCTGAGTAATGGAGAATGTGGGCTTTTTAACAACAAGGGGTTGTACACCTAGAAACACTGAGATGGATAATTCCTGTAAGTTTTGCGACTGTAAATTCTAATCCTCGGTTCTGTTTACTCTAAGTTTGTATGCAGAAGAGCTGCTGTTACGTTACTGCTGTGGAGTCACTGTTTTGATGCTGCTATCCTGTTATTAACGTCAGTGATTCTGTGTTGACTGTCTGTCCACAGGCTCTCACTTCATGCCCCTTGGTCACATGCTAACTTTTAAAGCGGCCTATCAGATCGCCACCGGCCTGGCCTACCTGCACAGGAAGAACATCATCTTCTGCGATCTGAAGTCCGACAACATCTTGGTGTGGTCGCTGGAGGTGGAGGACTCCGTCAACTTCAAGTTGTCAGACTACGGCATTTCGCGCCAGTCTTTCCATGAAGGAGCTCTGGGAGTGGAGGGAACACCAGGATACCAGGCCCCTGAGATCCGGCCCGGCATTGTCTACGATGAGAAGGTACTCTTCATGTTCTCACATTGTCTGACCAGGGGGACCAAAACGTGTGACACCTTGAGCTGCCGTATTTATGACAAATACTTGGTAATTATGGCTCCTTTCCACTGCATGGTCCCTTCACAACTCAACTCCACTCGGCCGTTTTGCTTTTCCATTAGGTACATTTGGTTCTGGAAGCGGGTTCTTGTTTAGTGGCTGTTCTCTCGTGGTTCAGAGCGAGTCGAGTAGGGACTAAACCGTGGCGTGTAAACCTTGCAGAGCGCTGATTGTCCCGAGAGAGTCGTCACTCTACGCCACGCAACGCAGACGACCAGCACCAACTCTCCATCTGTAAAATCTCCAGCTGCAGCAGAGATCACGTTTGTTTTTATCCGACTCACGACGGCAGCTCGTAAAATGACGCCGTGGTCTTTTGAAGAGGTTCAAACGCTCCTTGGATCGGTGGCCGACGAAAGAATCCAGTGAGAGCTGGACGCTGCAACAAGGAAGGAACAAACTCTACTGATCTGTCTGAACTGATGACGGAGCTGTGTTCAGTCCCAAACAACAACAACACGCCGATACACCATGAGTAAACACCGCTTAACGTTACCGTCGCCGTTGTTGTGGTTGAGCTGTGGTAGTGGAAAACAAACCCAGGACCTGGGATCAAACAGAGGGTAGAGCTGAGTAGAGTAGGTACCATACAGTGGAAAGCACCATTAGAGAATATTCTCTGTTTGCACGAGGAGCGTGAGCGGCAGCTGCCCACTGTTCATGTGTACACAGTGAAACGCTGTGATCTGTATCTTCTCAGACTCTGCACTGCAGACCTTGTCCTTGTGGACACTGTTGAAACACTCTCTCATCTGCAAACTTTCCAAAAGACTTCACTCATCTGGACCAAGTCTGCAACAGTAGCTGACCTCATTATCTTCAGCAAAGCTTTGTCTAAACCACATCTCCACCCAAATCTCCTGCTGAGCTGAAACCGGTGTCCAGAACTCCAGACCTCACCACAGAGAGATAGAGAGGGTCTGTTTTTTCTCTTTGCGTATGTGATGGTGTCTGTAATTACCAACGGCACGAAGGAGAAAGTTAAAGACTTGTAGGATGCGACCATGCAGCGAGGCCTGGACGTTTTCACCGGTCAGGAGGAGGTCTAAGAAGCAAAGCCACCTTTAATAGCACATCACTATTTATAGTAGCCTTGCTCCTAGTTTCTCCTGACGCCCAGAATCAGCCGAGTTAATATCAGGTTAGTCATAAGAGTGTGATGGGATTCGGCAGTGAAATGAAGTCATGGCGTGGTGATATGTATGTTATCTTTCCTGTGATGTGATGGGGAACGTTTCCCGTTTTCCACTCTGACTGCTGTGTTCCTGTAATTGAGCTGTAGTTTGTGATTCTTTGTGTTTTTACGAGTGACTACGCAGCAGACTTTCCTCTGACGCCTCCTTCTTAAGTGTATACACTTAGGAGTCTATTCCTGTAATGAAGTGGGCGTGTTTTTTATTTTTTCTGTGTGCCTACTACTGTTACTTTTGGTTAAATTTGACCCTAAAGATAGACTAGCTTTGTTGTAGCTACAGGAGAAAACAACAAACAGAATGTAGTCATTACTTTCATCCATTTATTACGGTTCCCATTCCAGCTTTCAGTGGCTTTTCTAAGAACATCAGCAGCGCTTTTGGTGATTTACTTGTTTGTCTTTTGTGTCTATTTCCTTTTCCCAGTGAGGGCTTCTTGAAGCTCGTCCTTTCAGACCCTCAGTGTTGAATTCTCATAACACACACACATTTGATTCTATAGTGTCTCTGAAAGATGAAAGCTTTAGGTGCTGTTTTACGTGATGGAGGCTGTTAGGAGTCAGTCCTGTTTTCTCTGTGTCTTTCTTTTTTTTTTAAAAAAAACACCAGCACTGGAAGCTTCTTTTTTATTGTGTAAGGGAATTATTGTCTTTATTATTATCTTTTCTATTCATTCATTCATTCATTATCTGTAACCCTTATCCAGTTCAGGGTCGCGGTGGGTCCAGAGCCTACTCTGCTTCACAGGGCAACACACACACACTCACACACTGACACCTACGGACACTTTGGAGTCGCCAATCCACCTACCAACGTGTGTTTTTGGACTGTGGGAGGAAACCGGAGCACCCGGAGGAAACCCACGCAGACACAGAGAGAACACACCACACTCCTCACAGACAGTCACCCGGAGGAAACCCACGCAGACACAGTGAGAACACACCACACTCCTCACAGACAGTCACCCGGAGGAAACCCACGCAGACACAGTGAGAACACACCACACTCCTCACAGACAGTCACCCGGAGGAAACCCACGCAGACACAGAGAGAACACACCACACTCCTCACAGACAGTCACCCGGAGGAAACCCACACAGACACAGAGAGAACACTGCGCCGCCCTCGTTATTATTAAATTAGAAATAAAATCACGTTTAGGTCAAACATTTACACTGATGATGAATGATGATGAGTTTAGTGTCACCTTTACATCCACTGTGTCCCTTTCTGTTCTCTGCGTTTATTAAATGTAGAAATGTTGCTATAGTCCTGTGAGTAAACGGGTCGACTGTGTGCTGTGGAGAGTGGCCTTCGTTAATTAGGTGCTGCTGAGTGTGGATCTGATCCCACTGCCTCCCGACGGGGCCTTCACAGTCAGCAGCTTTTTACGAAGGCTTTAAATTTCTCTCGGCTGTCAATTCTACGCAACAGCCCTCAAAGAAAAGTTATAGATCCAGTTAAGCTTTGGCATCAATAAACGCAGCTCATCTCTCCAGCTCTCATCCTTTAACTTCTTCACTTTATCTTTGCTCTCCTCATGTGCTCCACAGAGGTGTAAAATGCCTAATAATCAGGGTCCTGGGTTTAATTTAGAGGGTGGTTCATTTCATTAATTACATTGGCTCTCGTGTAAATCACTCAGAACTCCTTTTCCATAAAAAGAACACAATCTACACCTTGTTTCCACAAGTGAACACAGTTCT
>NC_089815.1:371150-391150 GCF_029633855.1 Hoplias malabaricus | reverse complement strand
AAAATGGTCAGTGACAGAGTTTGACCCGAGTGTGTAGCCAGAAGTAAACCTGCTGTGGACCTGGAAGACGGAGAAGGCAAATGAAAGGAAAAGTCAGTTATAAAACCGACAGCGCTCCAGAGAGTGTGGTCATCGGAGGCCTTTCTGACAGTGAAAGTGTTGACAGTGCTAATGAGATTATATGAAGAGGGGAAAACAAAATGATATATTGTGTGCAGGATAATGCACCTTTTATAAAGTAATTGGATTTAAAATGTCAGCAATGCAACAGTGAACAATTGAGCATAGTGCAGTGATGGAGTGAATCATTTAGAGAATCGCCCCCTGCACAGTAGACCATTAATGACTTCAGAGCTAAAGCCATGAATCAAGATTTCATAAATGAATTAATGAATTGCATAAATCATCAAAATGTATTTGCCTTTCCTTCACTGTAGAAACAAATAACCAGACTCACTCATAACAGTATAATCCACGATAAATGTTCAAACAGGCAACAAGTCATAAATCAACTGCTGGCATTTGCTCCCTCCCATTGGAGACTATTAGCGCCACTGTTTTCCAACAGAAAAGCACAGAACGCTCTGCTCTGTCTTTTACTTTCTCTGACACTTAGCAGAGAATAATCTGATAGCAGTTAGGAATTGTGCACAGTTGACATCAATTTAGTAACAAAAACACATTTAAAATAAACCAGATTTTAGGCCGAGAACAGAGCATACTGACCTTTACAATAAAAGGTCAGAATCCATTTGTAAAATTGGGGTGAAAGTAATTCAATAAACACATCACACACTGATTTCTAATTGATTTCTATATGTAAATAGTTAAACAAATAGAGGCCTGTCAAGAGTTCATTCATTCATCCATTGTCTGTAACCCTTATTCAATTCTGGGTTGTGGTGGGTCCAGATCCTACCTGGAATCACTGGGAGCAAGGCAGGAACACACCCTGGAGGGGCGCCAGTCCTTCACAGGGTGACACACACTCACACATTCACTCACACACGGACACTTTTGAGTCACCAATCCACCTACCAACGTGCGTTTTTGGAGCTTGGGAGGAAACCGGAGCACCCGGAGGAAACCCACACAGACACAGGGAGAACACACCACACTCCTCACAGACAGTCACCCGGAGGAAACCCACGCAGACACAGAGAGAACACACCACACTCCTCACAGACAGTCACCCGGAGGAAACCCACGCAGACACAGAGAGAACACACCACACTCCTCACAGACAGTCACCGGGAGGAAACTCACACAGACACAGAGAGAACACACCACACTCCTCACAGACAGTCACCCGGAGGAAACCCACGCAGACACAGAGAGAACTCACCACTCTCCTGACAGACAGTCACCCGGAGAAAACCCACGCAGACACAGAGAGAACACACCACACTCCTCACAGACAGTCACCCGGAGGAAACCCACGCAGACACAGAGAGAACACACCACACTCCTCACAGACAGTCACCGGGAGGAAACTCACACAGACACAGAGAGAACACACCACACTCCTCACAGACAGTCACCCGGAGGAAACCCACGCAGACACAGAGAGAACTCACCACTCTCCTGACAGACAGTCACCCGGAGAAAACCCACGCAGACACAGGGAGAACACACCACACTCCTCACAGACAGTCACCCGGAGGAAACCCACGCGGACACAGGGAGAACACACCACACTCCTCACAGACAGTCACCCGGAGGAAACCCACGCGGACACAGGGAGAACACACCACACTCCTCACAGACAGTCACCCGGAGGAAACCCACGCAGACACAGAGAGAACACACCACACTCCTCACAGAGCAGGAATTGAAACCCACAACCTCTAGGACCCTGGAGCTGTGACTGTGACACCTACCTGCTGCGCCACTGTGCTGCCTCGTCCAAGAGTTGCATTAAAAATATATATAAATAAATATAATAATTAAGTAAATAATATAATGGTGTAAATACTATAATAAAAGGTGAAATTTACATTTTAATATAATACTTGTTCCAAATTCTATTAATTTAATAAATTATTCAGTTTAAATTGTAATAATTCATCAATTAAAGCCATTCTTTCTTTACTTTAGTCATGATCTATTCCCAATGTAGCTGGGTCTGAGAAATGCACATTGTGTGTGTGTGTGTGTGTGTGTGAGAAATAGGAACTACACGGTGGTGAATGTAGCTAAAGGCCAGGTGGAGGTTAAGCGAATGCCATGTCCAGGAACGCGACTCAGCTGCCAGCTGAAGATGGACAGCACCTTGTGGACCGCCACTGAGGTAGGCTTCTCTCTGTCTCCTCTTCGCTAGCATACCACAGCACGTTGCTATGGAAACGCCACAGAGGAGTGTAGGCTTTGTGGTTTGAGTTTCCACACACATATAACAAGCATCTCTTCATGGTGTGTATTCATATTCCCAGGACTTTGTCGTTATTAGACAACAGCCGAGGGATTTTCTGTTCCTAGTCACAATGCCATTGTCTGGATAAGGTTCAGGTTCTTGCTGTTGTTGAGTTTAATTGGGTTTCTAAGTGGACGATTGGATTTCAAGGCCACGTGGGCCTCTGTTCTCCAGTAGACAGTTCTGTTCTATTCTGTGCTCAGCCTGGACATGTGTCCAGCTTGGTGCTCCACGGGGGAGGACACAGAATGAATGGAGATGAATATCTTGATCTTGATACCTTGATAAATGCTGATTTTCTTGGGCCTGTTTTCAGGAGCAGGAGATCTTTATCTACAGCCTGAAAGAGATGTGTCCCCTGAGCCACCCGCAGAAACTGCTCTCTTGTCCTGCGGTGGTCACCTGCCTCATGCTGCTGCCAGCCAGGACAGAGGTCAGTATCAAAGCTGTGCAGCGTGGTTTCTTATCCCTAGTGTTAGAAATAGGTAAGTGTTTGCACTGGAGCTACTCCCTGAATTCAGGTGTTTCACAAAGTCCCATTGCTAAAGGTGTATAAAATCAAACACCTAGTCATGAAGTCAGAATGGGTTTGTTCTGAAGGGCTCACAGAATTCGAGTGTGGTCACCATTACAACATATCAGTTTGTGAAACATTTCCCTCCTACATAATCCAACATCAACTGGTATTACTGAAAACCGGAAGCTTTTAGGAACCACAGCAACTCGGCCACAAATTGGCAGACCATGTAAAGTTACAGAGCATGGGATGTCATTAAAGCTCCAGTAGGTGTAATGTGTAATATGCACCCTGTAGGTGTCCCAACATTTTTGCCCATATAGTGTATAAATAGAGGGAGTCTTTTCCCACACTAATTAGCATGTTGAAATCTTCATAGACGTACCTTAAACCTTATTAATCTGTAGTAAGTCTGTAGTGAGCTTTAACTAATCCAAACGTCTGGACACTTTTGTCCATGTTTACAGGGAGCGGTATGTCACACAGTGTGTGAAACCACATAAACAAGTCTATTAGGGATGACTTAGGGATTCCTTATAGGCATTCGTTTCGTTTTAGTATTAGTTTATGCTTGGTTTTCTTTATTGTATATGAATGTGTAAGTAGAAAATGTTATTAAATTACTATACTATATTACTATAGTATTGAGTGCAGCTTAATTGTTACCCACTGAGACCCAGTTCCCCACTCCCACAGCACACCATTCTACAGCAGTGGGTTCTCAGGCAAGTCCTTCACATTTAACCCATCCATGGCTGTGAACAGTCACATACGGACAATTGATAAGGGGCAGTGAACACAAACACCAGGCGCTGACGTTATCCACCTCAGCCTCATCCAAGGGCACTTCACCCTCAAGGGATTCAAGAGAAGGGGAAGCTCCATGCCTCCATTCTCCCTTTATTTTTGGGAATTGAACCCTGCAACCTTTAAGTCCCAAGCCCTTTTTTTCCCTTTAGGCCACAGTGGCTCGACCCAAATTTAAATGAGTACATTGTGAGTTGCCCTGGATATGGATCTGCTGTGGGTCATTCTTTGACATCATTTGTTGTTAGACTGTTTGCTCAGTGCAAATAAAAAGAAACGAAATGCAGGTAGCCTCTTCTAGAATTATAAACAAGATATAAGTCAGTACATGTAGATTTGTACACATACGATATACGGACGATGTGTGTGTGTGAGAGAGCTTGTAGAGAATACAGTGAATATTTACAGTGTACTGATTATTGATATACACATAACACACGGAATAAAAATGGCCGTGACACTACACCGATAAATACTGTTTACCTTTTCATCAGCCGCACTGTCCTCGGCTTTACAGCAGTCACAATAATGCCTCCATTTCTGCTGTCAGACTCTTCACCTCAGCCCAGCCCTCATTCAGACTCAGGGAACAAGGCTCTTACGATGCCCCCCCAGAGCCGTTTTCCCACCTTTCTCCTCTCCGCCCCTCCTCCTGTTTGAAGTGCCCCGAGTTCCAGGTGTTAGCGCTCCAGCTCGGGGAGGCAGATGGCCCTCACTTCCTACAACAATGACAGAGCGCTCCTCAAACCCTCTCCAAACACACACTTACACACTTTGATGTGGCCTACACCCGCAGCTTTGATGCAGTCAGGGTCAATGGCAACTGCTTTGTGCTTTCAGGGAGGTTTTCTGGACGGGCGGAGAATGGATACAGCTTTTAGAAATTAACTCCCACGCTCAAGATGATGGGTAAAATACATGTTTGGAGAGGGTAGCTCCTCTGTTATTAGATAATCAGACTTGTTGATTTGATTCAGGAATTGCAGAATGTTTGTTCTTGCATTGTGTTAAATATGATTATACGTGTAGGGAGTACAGGGAGGTTGCATGCAGTGTAAACCAGGGTTGGTCTACGTAAACACTTAAATGATTAAGTCAGCAATATAAACATGAAAATGGAATGCATGGTGATGCATTTGTAATAGTTCAGAGTAGAACCCAGCTGCTTGTGCTGCTGTTTTTGTGTTGCTCTGTTGAGATTGTAGCTCCCTGGTTTAGAAACAGCTCCTAAAAGGCTTCAAAGCAATGCCTTCTGCAGCGTTCAGAGACGCCGCTGTTGTTTTGTAATTTGGATCGGATTTGGATCCTCATTCCATTTCTGTGTTGTAATTTGTCCGGCCTGATGCCAACGTGTCAAAACACTGAACTGGAACTGAGTCATGGTGAATCTTTCTGAATTGAGGGAGGCATAGTGCAGGTAGTGTCAGCTCCACACTGCTCCAGGTCTCGGGGGTTGTGGGTTCAATCCCAGTATCAGGTCACTGAGTGCATTTACACACACTTAACAGTCTAATCTTAATTGTATAACTGCAGTTATCTGATTATCCATGAGGTCATTAATTCATTCATTATCTGTAACCCTTTTCCAGTTCAGGGTCGCAGTGGGTCCAGAGCCTACATGGAATCATTGGGCGCAAAGCGGGAACACACCCTGGAGGGGGCGCCAGTCCTTCACAGGGCAACACAGACACACACATTCACTCACATACTCACACCTACGGACACTGTTTGAGTCTCCAATCCACCTACCAACGTGTGTTTTTGGACTGTGGGAGGAAGCCAGAGGAAACCCACACAGACACAGAGAGAACACACCACACTCCTCACAGACAGTCACCCGGAGGAAACCCATGCAGACACAGGGAGAACACACCACACTCCTCACAGACAGTCACCCGGAGGAAACCCACGCAGACACAGAGAGAACACACCACACTCCTCACAGACAGTCACCCGGAGGAAACCCACACAGACACAGAGAGAACACACCACACTCCTCACAGACAGTCACCCGGAGGAAACCCACACAGACACAGGGAGAACACACCACACTCCTCACAGACAGTCACCCGGAGGAAACCCACGCAGACACAGGGAGAACACACCACACTCCTCACAGACAGTCACCCGGAGAAAACCCACACAGACACAGGGAGAACACTCCAGCGGGAATTGAACCCACAACCTCCAGGTCCTTGGAGCTGTGTGACTGCGACACCTACCAGCTGCTCCACAGTGCCGTCACCATGTGGTCCTGTGAAGAGCATGTTTAGATTTCTGAGATTGGAGTGAGGTCTACAAATCCCAGTAAGAATTCAGTTTAAGAGAGCTGGATTTTAGGTCATGTTTACTCATACCATGGTTTCGTTCGTATTTCTTGGTGTGCGCATGCACAGACAGAGTGTAGAGTGTCTCTGCCACACATTTTGAAGTTCTGTCACTATTCTGTATCTGAAAATGAATCTAGTGTCTCTCGCTCCCTCCAGTCCTCACCATGAACACGTGTCCAGCAGCTCGGGTATCTGTCAGTAACACACTGTGTTCAAGAACAGGCGCTCATTTAAAAATCTCCTCTCTGGCTCAGCAGCAGTGTAGAGAAAGCTGTGAGAAGGACTCAGGACCCAGTAATGTTAGAAATCATAACAAATAATCCATACGTGCTGGTGAAGTGGGTCCATATTACATCTTCCTGAGATATTACTGACTGCTGCAAAGCCACTTACCACTTATTTTAGAGTCTCTGAATTTTCCCATTATCTGATTATCTAAGTGCATGTAAACACACTCACTGTCTGTGAAGAGTTTTGGTGTGTTCTCTCTGTGTCTGCGTGGGCTTCCTCCAGGTGCCATGGGTGTTTTTTCTGTGTGGAATATGTCCACAGGTGCGAGTGTGTGAGTGACTGGGTGAGTGTGTGCTGCCCGGTGATGGACTGATGCTCTGTCCTGGGTGTCTTCCTGAATGATTGATTCTGGCTAGGCTCCAGACCCACCGGGACCATCCGAATCTTTTCAGTAGACTGTTATATTTTGGGAAAACCACTTTGAATAAACATCTCCTTCACTGTCTCTTCTCTATCTCTGCAGACGCTTCCGCGGGTTTTTGCCGGCATGGCGGACGGCCTGATGGCAGTGTACACTCTGGTGGACGATATGCCAGAAGAAGGAGAAAGCTACGTCTGCGCTCACACCCTGAACAAGTCTCTGTTTGGGATGGAGGATCTGGACCCCCGGCAGAGACCCTACCCCATCCGTAGCATCATACCTGTCCGCAGCGGCTCTGAGATCTGGTACACGAATGGCCCAGGCGTGCTGGTGATCGACAGCCACTCATTGCAGCCTATTCGCCGCCTCGATCCTTATCTCCCACCCTCCTGCGTGATCTCCATGGCCTCGGCGTCCAGCTTCCGTGGGGACGAGGCTGTCTGGTGCCTGGACAATCAAACCAACACCTTGCTGATGTACCATGCCGCTACCTACCAGCTTTGTGCCAGCTATAACTGTGGAGATCTGCACCCACTACGAGACGTCTTCTCCATCCAGATTCCATCCAGGGTTGCTTTAGAGGGCAATGCGGATGCTGTCATCCCTCCAGAGGAAGAGGAACCTGTCCCAACTGATCTTGAAGCTCCTGTGCCAGTGACTGTCATCCACAGCAAAGAAGCTGGCACGCAGATCCTCAGGCAGCAGGACTCCCTGGACTATTGCTCCATCACTTCCTCTGGATTCAGCTCGGAGCAGCTGGACCAGCTGGCCCTCAGCCACATGGATGCTTCCAGCTCAGGAGCCCTCAGCTCTCTGGCCAGCTCCAGCAGCATGCCCTTCTCCACAGACTGTGAGGATGCAGATAGAGCTCAGGATGAGCAGGCTTCGTCAGAGCCTTCACCTCCCGGCAGCGCAGAGTCAGCTCCGCAGAGTCGCACTCTACCCTTCTTCCAGGCCCTCAGTGTGGTGCCAGTCAGTGGCACAATATGGGTCCCCAGGTACTGCCAACATTTCTGATGCCACCTCTGTTTAAAACTGACATGAGACCACTTCTAATGCGGGCACTGTTCAGGGGCTTAATGTGAGATTACTGTTGGAATGTTATTAGATTTTACACTTAAGGTGGTTAAGGTCCAGCCTAAATTTAGAGTTTTTTTGACAGTCACTTCAGGTGACTGTCTGTGAGGATTGTGGTGTGTTCTCCCTGTGTCTGCGTGGGTTTCCTCCGGGTGACTGTCTGTGAGGAGTGTGGTGTGTTCTCTCTGTGTCTGCGTGGGTTTCCTCCGGGTGACTGTCTGTGAGGATTGTGGTGTGTTCTCCCTGTGTCTGCGTGGGTTTCCTCCGGGTGACTGTCTGTGAGGAGTGTGGTGTGTTCTCTCTGTGTCTGCGTGGGTTTCCTCCGGGTGACTGTCTGTGAGAAGTGTGGTGTGTTCTCTCTGTGTCTGCGTGGGTTTCCTCCGGGTGACTGTCTGTGAGGAGTGTGGTGTGTTCTCTCTGTGTCTGCGTGGGTTTCCTCCGGGTGACTGTCTGTGAGGAGTGTGGTGTGTTCTCTCTGTGTCTGCGTGGGTTTCCTCCGGGTGACTGTCTGTGAGAAGTGTGGTGTGTTCTCTCTGTGTCTGCGTGGGTTTCCTCCAGGTGACTGTCTGTGAGGAGTGTGGTGTGTTCTCTCTGTGTCTGCGTGGGTTTCCTCCGGGTGACTGTCTGTGAGAAGTGTGGTGTGTTCTCTCTGTGTCTGCGTGGGTTTCCTCCGGGTGACTGTCTGTGAGGAGTGTGGTGTGTTCTCTCTGTGTCTGCGTGGGTTTCCTCCGGGTGACTGTCTGTGAGAAGTGTGGTGTGGGTGCCCTGGTTTCCTCCCACTGTCCAAACAACGCGCTTTGTGACATCTGTGTGATATCTACAGTGTGTGAGTGTGTGAGTGTGTGAGTGAGTGACTGGGTGAGTGTGTGAAATTGTCCACAGGTGTGAGTATGATTCTCGGTAGGCTTCAGACCCTCTGTGCTCCTAATTACAGCAGAGGAATGAATCAAATGAACATAATTCATAGCACCGTTTATTATGAAGCTAATTGTAATTTATACCCGATGATTATTTCCTTTCCACAAAACAAGACCTTACTTTTAATGAAGTTTAGATAAACATCGAAATGTTGACTCTTCTTGGAACAAACACAAACGTGGTGTTGAGTTCAGGGTCCAGACGTTCAGCAGAGTTGCCGTGATGTTTTCAGGGAGCTGTAAGTGTGAGACATAAACCTTTAGACTGATTTTATTACTGCTGCTGATAATTGCACCTTCTAAAGCGTAACCTTCTTCTCTAATCTTCAGAGGCTTTAAAGCAATCAGTTTAAACAGGTGTTTCCCCTGCACTAAATGGAGCTCCTGAAATAGAGGAGGGTTGTTAAAAAGCCTTTCTTCGTGCTCAGAAATGGATTATAACTCCCTGGTTCTGTGGAAGAAAATATTTCTGCTTTATTGTCTGCACTATTTGTGAATCCCCGCACAATGCACTTCATTCAACTAAACAGTTATTTGCAGGGATTAACAGTAAGTGCTGTTTTGAGACTGGAATTGGGAACAGTGCGCTACTGAAGGCTTTTCACTGTTCCCTTAAAAAGAGCAGCACTCCTTCTGACGTTCTTCAGGAAAAGAGTGTGTGTTGTTGTATGTTGTCAGTTTAATAAACTCTATATTTATAAAGTAGCGGTACTAAAGCATGCATCTGTAAAACAGTAACTTAACAGGAGAGGGAAAACACCAATGTGAAAAGGTTTTATTCCAAGTATTTTGGAGCATTTCTATTGGTCCATTCCTCATGAAACGTTCACACATTGTGAAGAGCACCTGCATGTTCAAATGATGTTGTAAATTATGGGCAGAGCCGTGGTCTAATGGTTAGAGAAGAGGGCTCAGTTCTCACGAGCGGCAGGAAAATTGTGGCCAGTGTGTGAAGGAACAGCACTGTGCTCCTCCCTCAGTCCACAGCTGAGGTGCCCTAGAGCAAGGAACTGAACCCACAGCTGTTCCCCTAGTGCACTAATGTGTGTGTGTGTGTGTGTGTGTGTGTGTGTGTTCACTGCCACAGAATGGTTAAATGCAGAAGATGAATAATCACACAGTTCACATTTAATTTCAAATTAAAAATCTTCTGAAATGAAGATCCGTGTTTTTTTTCTTGGACAGAGACAATGTATTAAATATATTACGATTATTTTTCAATGGGATTCTTTTGTGGGCGATCAGAAATATCCTATAAACGTGTGATTAACCCTTCATCACTCTGAGCTATGATGTTGTTGTTTGTTGAAGGCGTGGGGGTGATATAATGGTGATCGAGGTGCAGGAACAGTCCGGGCTGCTCAGAGGGCGGGTCATCGCTGTGCTGACCGTTCCAGGAGTGCAACAGTACGGGTGAGTGTTAAACCCAAATATCTTCTCTGGGGGAACGGAGCCCCTCCCTGTGTCTCTGGGACGAGTCCTGATCCAGAGCTAATCTTCCAACATCAGCACCAGTCCTCACTACGGTTTTCATGGCTGAATGCCATCGAATACTCACAGAAATGTTCCGGGTTTCAGAGGAAATGTTGGGTAAATGGTTGTTCAGGTTTCGAAAGTCCAGGAAAACTCTGCACAGACTGAAAGCAGCAAACCTTTAGGAATTTGGCCATCGGCGTCAAAGACTGTGCCTCTTCACTGTGTGAACGACCTTCTCTCAACAGGGTTTAATATGGCACACCTACCAGACCTCTTTATATACATACCCCTGAGAGAGAGAGAGAGAGAGAGAGAGTAGATATTAATTTGCCGATTCAGCTTCGATAAAGCGCACAGAGATCATTCATCATGTGCTTAAAGGCTCACAGCACTCATGTAATTATATCTATACAAGCCCCAGCAGCTGGAGATGGAGAGAGAGAGAGAGAGAGAGAGAGGGTAAGAGAGGAAGAGGGGTAGAGACAGTGAGAGGAAGAGAAAGGGGGGGGAGACAGAGAGAGGGAGAAAGAGGAAGAGAAAGAGAGAGGAAGAGAGGGAGAGAGGAAGAGAGGGAGAGAGGAAGAGAGAGAGAGGGGGGGAGAGAGAGAGGAAGAGAGAGAGAGAGAGAGAGAAAGACAAATGAGGCAACGTGGGAGACGAGAAGACAGCGGGAGAGAATAAGAGAAAGCTTTAGAACCAGAGAAGAGATGGAAGGAAAATAAATGAGAGGAGGTGGAAACAGAAAGAGTAGAAGAGAGTGACGGAGAATTGAAGAGCGAGACAAAAGTGGAGAGAGGAGAAGAGTGGGAGTGAGAGATAATAAAGAGAGAGAGAGAGAGAGATTTGGCTGACCACACACTACATTCATCTTCTTAAACCATCTTTACATATTCACAGATTTGATGAAGGACCCAGAGTTTTGAGACTTTGTAAAGACCTCTCCAGACCCGTCTCAGCCTTTAGAGGGTGGGGGCTCTCTAAAGTCGAGACTCAGCACATTTTCACTCATCCTTTCAGACGTTTAACAGCCTCTCAACAGCTCACACGTTTTTACAAATGCAAATTCCTTCCAAAGCGCATCATGTCGTCCTCCTCCTCAGCAGCAGCTGGTTCAGAGAGCGTTAACCCAACAGCGCAGACCCTAAGAATCCCTGTAAATACAGACAGTAACAAAGAAAAGCATGATGCAAGTCCATATAAAGGATCAGTCAGAGGAAGTCTGTGAAAAGTGAGGATGCCAGACGTTCAGTTGACACCACGTTTGTGTCTGAGTCGGAGGGGACGTGTGTTAACGTCTGAATTAGCTGCAGTTGTGTTTTATTACAGGCGTTTGATCATTAAACAGATAATTAGGGTTTGGCCGTGATCGTGTATTAATCCGACACAGAAACACACACAGAAACACACACAGGACGTGCAGACACCAAACTGGATGTACATTTAATTTTTCACTTCTAATATTTATGACCTACAAGTGCAGAAGCACAGCTTGAATATGTTTAACACGACCATGGCCGTGTGTAACGCTGTGAGGAGGGCGTGACTGAGTGTAAGAGCATGTAGAGGGTGGTCTGTTTTGTACAGTTGTGAAATGAAACAGTAAAAGACAATGACAGATAACTATAAAGTAAGGGTTAAAACACATGAATAATAGTCTGTTGTGATTCAAACCCAACATTAGGGCTGAATGATTTGAGAAATATGTCTAAATGTGATTTTTCTGATATTTAAAACTCTCTCAGCTCAACGGACCACACAGGAGCACTTTGTAGTTCTACAATTACAGACTGTAGTCCATCTGTTGCTCTGCATACTTTGTTAGCCGCCTTTCCCCCTGTTCTTCAGCGCTCAGGACCCCCACAGAGCAGGTGTGACGTGGTGACATGGTGTTGTGCTGGTGTAGAGTGGATCAGACACAGCAGCAGCTGCTGGAGTTTTTAAACCCTGTGTCCACTCTCTGTGAGACACTCCTCCCTCATTGGTCCTCCTTGTAGATGTGCAGCAGTGACACTCAAGGCTTAAAAAAAAATAGTGGCACTGCTGTTTCTGATCCACTTGAGAGAATGGACAGTGAGTGTAAAGCTATGGCTGATCAGGGGATGTGTAAGCTGAATGTCCCTGTTTAAAACTGGTAAAGAACTTGTTTTGCTAACGGAGGCTATATTTAAAACAGCATTGTTTCAGATTGTGAATTCAGTATAAAACCGATTTATTTTCAGCCCTACGAGTCACAGTTCTGATGAGATGGGATTCACTGACTCTCGTGCCCCTCGTTCCTTCACTGAAAGTAACTGGAAATGGAGGGAACTCATTGCTAAGCTCATGGCAGCTGGGACTTGTCGAGACTTCCCCTCACCCTTGCCCCGTCTAATGAAGTCTGCTCAGGTGCACACAGCAGACAGCTTTCTTACAGATCTCCCACAAGTTTTGGCTTTCTCCCGAGTTTTCCAGCTGAGCTTCCCTCCCTTTGTCAAGTACACAGTGTCAGATGGAGTCTGAGTCTGTAGAAGCAGAAAGTGGTGTGCAGGCTTTTTCACCTATGTTTTCACGGCCTGTTCTTTTTAACTTTTCTGCTGCAGTTATTCCGTCAGATGAACCGTGTGCTGTTCTTTGCCATCGGTTTTAACGAGGTGATCATCTTCTTCCTCGTTCCTCGGCTGCTGTGTTTAAATCTTGACTTGTCTCACTGTTGTGTAACTGTCTTTTTTAGCTTATTGTTTAGCCTGCTTCTGTAGCTAAAGCGCTAATATTTTAGCGTACTGTTACCGCCGGGTTTTTCTCTGCCACTGATGGAATGAAATACGAATGTGAGGTTTTGGGATCAGACTTCGATTGCATTTTTGGAGCTTGGTTCCATTCCTTTCTCTATGAGTTTAATCTGAGCAGGCGCTAGCAGCTCGTTGTTGCTGCGTCATTGCTAATAAACTGCATTAACAAAGAAAAAGGGAGTTTTTTTAAATACTTTTTATACTCTTCAGTTACTTCCACAAAATATATGTCCAACTAATTTAGATTTTAATCTGTCCACCCTCCCCCCACCCCCAGTGTAAGATGTAAGCTGTAGTTATAAACCTTTCTCTGTGACATGACTCTATGGGCTTTGCTCATTGTTACAAAGGCAAACTGAGCTCATTTTGTCTTCTAGATGCCACATAAGTAGCCCATATTAGATTGTCAATATCTCAGAAAACCTTCTCGAGTAATAGAACCCAGTGCCACACAGGTTCTCACAGATGGGCACACATTGATTGTCCCTGACTGCCCTCGTGAAGCTGATGGGTTTGTTTTCTGACATTCAAGGTGCTCCTTTTATTCGGTGTGAATGACAATGACAGCTGTATAACTTTACACACTAAAGGTGCTGATTCACACAACTCCGGTCAACTGTGTACCGAGTTAGCAGCAACCAGCTATGTTTTATTTATGAGCATTTCAGCAGTCTGTGTTTTGAAAGGTCAACAATACAAGGTTGTCAAGGGAAGGTCCGCAAGTTCCTGATTAATTTCTTGATCGTGTATTTTTTACCATATCTTTTTCAAATTAATTTTTAATTTGTTTATCCCTAGTTTTCCGCCGTATTTTCTCTTGAATTATTAGACGTCTCCAATCCCTCGTCCGTGAATGTCCCCTCATTACACACACACACACACACTTTCCGTGAGAATCGGCCAGTCCACCGGTTCTTTCCAAACTGCAGTAGATGCCACGCCACTGCACAGTTTAGTTTAGCATTTCAGAGGAGAATGTAAACTGCCCAGATCTGTCACATCAGCTCCTGCCCATGATAGCCAGCACTGTGGGCAGTGATGAGGAGAGATTGGGAGGTTCTACCCTCACAGAGCATGAGGCCAGTTTTGCTCTTTAGATCTCCTGGCCTCGGACGGTTGACACCTGAGATCTCCAAGTGATAGGGCCAGGGATTAGCACAAACACATTTTCATTAAGCAGCGTTAGGACAGTTTGATACACTGGGCCCACACACCCACGAGGGCAGACATTTACACTGCAGAAATTAATGTCTTAGCGTCTTAAATCTTGTCAGTGCATGTAATATTTCTCATTTTGTCATCGTTGTTAGAACACTGTAAGATTATTAAGGTTCAAGCACGAAGTCTGTAGAACCCTGTTGCTTTTGTAAGGATTTTTCTTTTTATTATTATCATTATCATTTTTTTTCTCCTGTAAAAGTCATAGTGCAGAAGAGACCGTAGTTTGTACAGACACCACACTTGGAGGGTAGATGTAGTTTGGGTGCATCACGACGTGTTGAGGTTTGTATCTTCTACCCCATGTGATGTAGAAACAAAATACTTTTTTCCCTTGAAAAAAGTCAGACCCTAGAAAAAAGCCTCAAGGACCTAAAAGCTTAGAACTGCCCACTTAGATTGTGAGCTAATTTGCATAATATGCAAAACCACACACATTTTTTGGAGCAAACTAGTCCCTGGATATTTTCCCCCTATAGATATATGTGGTATCCGCAGAATCCTAAGAATCTGAACTTTAATTTAGTTTGTTTTTAGATATCAGTCCCAAAAGGACACAGTTGGCATCAGTACACCCATGGCCATCCTAACACTGTGCTATGAAGCTCTCCTCCAGCAAGAAGACAATCAGCACAGATGCTGCAAAATGATTTATAGAGGCTACGTTTCAGTTTTCCACCAGATTAAATGTTGAACGAAACCTTGGCAGCTGTCTCTGTGTTTTGTATCATTTAGTGAAGCGCAGCCAGAGAAGCTGCCTTTAAATTTATCACTAGGGGGCAAGTGCCTGATGGGCTGCTTCAGTGGCATCTGTTATTAGGAACATCCTTCTGAACTTTAGCAAGAGACTGGCTCCTGTCCTCGGTTGGGTCCTAGATTATATTTACAGTGAATATTAAAGGTCTACACGCCCCTGGTTTAATGCCAGGATTTTGTGATGTACAAAAATCAAGAGTTAAACCACTTCAGATTGAATTCCATCCCTAATGTGAGCTGTAATCTGTGCAATAGAATTTAAAACAACAAGCTGAAATCATTAGAGGGGGAAATAAAAACTAAAATAAAGTGGCTGCATGTGTGTCCACACCCTCTTATAATTGTGGTTTTGGCTGAGTTCAGAATTAACCAATCACATTCAAACACATGGTAAATAGTAGTCAGTGCGCACCTGCCATGAGTTAAACTGACACTAAAGTTTAACCCTTTATTTAATTCAGCTGTTCTAGTAGCATCTTCCCAAGCTTTAAATGAATCTCATTGTTGAAAGGTAACAGTCAGAAAAATGGTACAAAATGTTCAAAAGCACAATAAATATGGCACAACAGTGACTTTGGCAAGAATCGGACATTCCTCCAAGACCGATGGAAATACAAGATGAAAACTGGTCTGGGAAGCTGTCAAGAGGCCTACAGTAACGCGAAATGAGCAGGAATTTCTGGCAAGTACATGTTGGGACACAGCAGCCTTTAGGTGTCGAGTGGCAAGACGGAAGTGAGACAAATATCTAAGCCTCACATTTGACAAAAGGTTAAGACTGCTAAATGTTATAAAGTCAGTTGTGGCACAAAAATCCCTCCCCTCCAAACAAACCTGACGATGAGGAATTTCGACTTTCAGCAAGACAATGACGCAAAGCATACCGCCAACAAAAGAACAGATTCAGGAGAAGATGAACAAGGAGATTGTGGAACGGCTGAATCAGAAACAAACCAGATACGCCTTGCTGATAGACTGCTACTGAACAAGGAATGGTGTCAAAAAATCAAAAGGAGCTTAAAAAGTATAAGTTCAACCACGTTATTGTGATACTTTTTTGTTTTTCAATTGAATTTCTCAGATTATAGATTACATAATTATAGATAAAAAATCAGACATTATTTTTGTTCTTATTTCTTCACATAAACCTGGCTTTTAAACAGGGGTCTCTAGAGTTTTATATCCACTGCACATGACCCAACTACTCTTAGGACATCTAAGAATCTGAAGTGAACCATGGCCTTGATACGAGCTGTAACACAGACTAGTCTTTAACCGAGGAAAACAGATACATTCCTGAGACAATCGGGTAGAACCTGTCCATTTCAACCACACTTTTATGAATTTAGATTCCTTCTTTTGTGAAATAACGTACTTGGAGATATAAATTAACTGCCGTTAATACACAACCTTGCTCTGTGGTATTTGATTCCGCCCGTATTTAAATCCTGCCCATCAGATCTGTCAGCAGCAGCTGCTTGATGAGGGTTATTTAATGGTTATTGTGAGGCAGGTAAAACATTTGCAGAACCCAAAACTCCAGATAGTGTCTATTTCTGAACATTCGGAACATTTCTAATTCTCATGCAACTCTTCATGGCCTAATGAGAACGGGGAATATACGGTACATCCTCAAAGTCCTGTCCTTCTCATCATTAATGGGACTGAGATTTCCTTTGACTGACGATAGCTTCTGTAGTTTGTGCACACAAACATCTGGATACAAATGCCATGACCTCTCTATGACACCAAAACCCTGAGATATATAAAGTGAACATAAACATTCATTCATTCATTATCTGTAACCCTTATCCAGTTCAGTGTCGCGGTGGGTCCAGAGCCTACCTGGAATCATTGGGTGCAAGGCAGTAATACACCCTGGAGGGGACGCCAGTCCTTCACAGGGCAACTCACATTCACACTCCTCACAGCCACTTTAGAGTCGCCAATCCACCTACCAACGTGTGTTTTTGGACTGTGGGACGAAACCGGAGCATCTGGAGGAAACCCACACAGGCACAGAGAGAACACACCACACTCCTCACAGACAGTCACCCGGAGGAAACCCATGCAGACACAGAGAGAACACACCACACTCCTCACAGACAGTCACCCGGAGGAAACCCACGCAGACACAGAGAGAACACACCACACTCCTCACAGACAGTCACCCGGAGGAAACCCACGCAGACACAGAGAGAACACACCACACTCCTCACAGACAGTCACCCGGAGGAAACCCACGCAGACACAGAGAGAACACACCACACTCCTCACAGACAGTCACCCGGAGGAAACCCAGAGTTCTTCAGAGTCCAGTTTTCTCAGTCGTTCTAATTTATTTTTGAAAACTAGTTTTGCAGCCTCTTTAAAAATATCCAAAATGAATAATGCATTCCATTCTCTTAATGGCCTCTGCCTTCTGCGTCGTACACAGCACAGCACTTAGCACATCACTGCTGATTAATATTCACTGATATCAGTTTAATCCTGTAACCATGGATGTAGCATGAGGCTTACTACGAACGTGGATTGTATTGCGGCGGAGTGACCATGGGCTCCGGAGAAGCCTCGGTTTAAACCGACCTCAGTGTCCAAGCTGAATATAAACAGTCATTAATCAAAGGAGCAGCACTTTTCAGCAGCCTGCCCTCACTGTGCTTTGTAATCGGGGCACCACGCTGGAAACCTCTCCTGCAGAGCTCAGACGAAGCCCCTAATCGTGCGCATGTTGCACACCTGGATCTAATAATGCAAGGCTTTGATTGGCCGGATCAGGTGTGTTCAATTAAAGTTTAGAGCTAACTCTGCAGGAGGGAAAGTGTCCAAGAGCAGGCTTTGGGCCTCTATGCTTTTCAACAAGTTCCCAGAAGAGAGCTTCTTGTGTTTCTAGGAAGAGTCCACACAGTTTATTTCAAGCGTTCTCAAGTAAAACGTTCGTTTACGCACATCCCTGCACCTCTCACACTCCTTCCTCCCTTCTCTCTCTCTCTCCCCCCTCTCCCTCGCTTCTCAGAGCCCTCGTGGAAGCTGCACCGGTTGCAAAGGACACTGTTGTGTGTGGCTTTCGCAACGAAAACATGGCCTGGTGCCTGGCTGTCTGGAGGGGCTGGGGCGGCCGAGAGCTGGAGCTCTTCTACCAGAGCTACGAGGAGCTGGGCCGCTTAGAGACCAGCTTGAGGAAAAGAAGGTAGCTGTGTGTAGTGTGTGTGTGTGTGTGTGTGTGTGTGTGTGTGTGTGTGCGCACGCCTCCACAGCAGAATCGCAGCACTGTGTGGTTGAGGATGACTTCAGGGAATACACACACACACACACACACACACAGGTATAGCTAAAGGGCTCCGATATAGAGAAAGTATATATGAGAAGACCTTAGTTTCAGGTACTACACCTCGGAATGAGGGAATATACTCACTGACATGAAGTTGGAGGCCTCAGAATGCAAACAGGGACACACACACACACACACACTCTGCCCTGACATATGGACAGTATTTATATTTATACACACTCAAATCATTATAATTGACTGAACCTGACATCAGTGCTGCATTCATGAAGCTCTCACAGTTAAACTGCATGCGTCTCCAGCAGGAGTCTTCATTACCTTCTCACACACATCTAACACTTATTCAGATCAGAAAACAATATTTCTAAGGAATGAGCCACAGAATTTGATTCTAATAATTGAGCGAGGTGAGAAAAAAGAAAGGGAGGAAGAAGATAAAAGGAGAAAGGAAACAGAGATGAAGAGAATAGAAGAAAAACATTGGAAGGATAGATTTAAGGAAAGAGGAGGAAGAGAGGATAAAGAGGATAGAATCGTAATACAAACGTGGAGCTGAAAAGGGAAGAAATAAAGCGGTGTCGGCTCTGTAACACGAGGGGTCTGCCACCTCACCTCCGCACAGTCGCCCCCTGGAGCCCCGACACTGTAGATCCGCCACTTCATTAGAAACACAAGCCTTAAGCTCATGTGCTTTTCCTCTGGTCCACTTACCGTACACGTGCACTTCATATGATTCCAGTGGCCCTCAGCCCTCACTGACCCCCACCATGTCCACTGCTGCAAACAGACTGCCATTTGACCATCACCAGATAGTTCTTTACTGACCATTGATATGTTAATGGTTGTGATCCCGGGGTTTTTACAAAGATAACTGCTAATCAATGGTCAGTCTCTTACCACAGAGCTGCTTTTGGCTGGATACATTTGGATGGTGGTCTAAGCTCAGTTTGTTCCCCCTGTTTGACCTGTCCACTCTCGGTGAAGTAGTGTTCTTTCCAGACGACAGGTCGGACACACTGAGCGTGAACAGTAATGATGTGGGTATAGCCAATTAGACTGGAGCTAAGAAATCACCTACAACATGGCGTTCGTCTTCACTGGAGTCTGAGACTACCACCCAATAAACACCTGGCCAACAGCGGGCCGTACCTGTGCGTCTATGAGGGGCATTCAGTAAGTTCTCAGGATGGATGTGATCTACTAATCCTGCAGGTAGCTTTATAATGACTTAGAAGCAACACTTTCTAAAGGGGATTTAAAGAAAACAGCTTGTTTCCATCATTAGTTTTGTTGCAATTGCTAGGAAAGCTAAACCATTCAGGGTAACACCAGTGGTTTTTAGGAATCGTTAGCTCCACGCTCTGTGTGACTGTGGGTTCCAGGACATTAGCCCCGCCCCCTCTCTACAGCCTGGACCCAGCTCTGAGGGAGTTTACCTGCAGACATGCAGTGTATTATTTTGTATTGTTTTATTGATTTCTCATGTTTTTACTTCACATCTGTACTGAGAACTTCTTGAGCGCCGCTCGTGTGGGGCTCCGTCGTCTAAGCATCGGAGCCTAGTTCATGAGTTTGTTCATGGAGAGTAGAAGTGACCCTCCCCCTCCTCCATCACTTAAAACAAGGCTAGAGATTGTAGGGGCCTGGTAAGTGATGGAACAGTTAGTGCTCTCCTCCAAGTGTGTTAAGCACTACATGTTTAGGTTTCAAAAAGACATGGTGACCCTCATGACTCAGGAGGCACAGGTTGGTCTCCGCTGTCTCACGCTGTCGGTGTGGT
>NC_089815.1:308650-366150 GCF_029633855.1 Hoplias malabaricus | reverse complement strand
AATACAAAATGGCCTTTTTCTGGTTAGATACTTCTAAAAATATAATGGTGATCTACAACCTTTCTCCATATTCTTTTCTCTCTCTCTCTCTCTCTCCCTCTTTCTCTCTCACTCTCTATCTTTCTCTTTCTCTCTCTCTCTCCCTCTCTCACTCTGTCTCTCTCTCTTTCTTTCTCTCTCTCTCTGTCGTCTGATGAGATTAAGTTCTTCTATAACGCTGTGGTACATCATTCACGTTTCCTTTAATGCTCCAGACCATGCCCCCCTTGTCCTGAACTTCACAGGAAGTAAACAAGGCGTCTTAAATTCATAAATGTAAAGTTTTCCATGATGTGGACTCTTTTAAAGAAATAGGAAATAAATACTTATCCCTCAGGGGGTTAAAGGTAATCAGGTAAAAAGCCCCCTGCACACAGCAGGATGCAGAATATTCTCAGACTTAGCGGTGGATTTGCATCCTCATGGCAGACTCAGCAGGGGGAAAGTCATCTCGGCCTCGTTTACTCAGCACGTTTCTGGCTGGTGATCCGTTCTGTGAAATAACTGCAGCATGCAGCTCTTTCTCTGCAGCTGGAGCTGTGTTAAGCGTTAAAACAGGAGGCCTGCAGAAGGGAGGAGGAAGAAGAGGAGGAGGTGGAGGGCATTAATGGGCTCCATGTGGCATTGTGCCTGGAGCGGCAGCAGCAGCGGCGGCGTCCTTGGGGCTCGAGCCAGTCAGCATGTGGGCAGAGAGAGAGAGAGAGAACTCAAAGCTCTCTCTCTCTCTCTCTCTCTCTCTCACTCTGACACACACACACACACACACACACACACACACACACACATTAAAATAATTACATACAAACGACTGTTTAAACATTGTACGTATCAGAACAATTCCATTAAAATAAAAATAAATAAAATGAATGACCTCATACAACATTCATTCAATGTCTGTAACTCTTATACAGTTCAGGGCGGCGGTGGGTCTGGAGACTACCCGGAATCACTGGGCGCAACGCAGGAACACACCCTGGAGGGGGCGCCAGTTCTTCACAGGGCGACAAACACACACTCACACATTCACTCACACACTCAAACCTACGGACACTTTCGAATCACCAATCCAGCTACCAATGTGTGTTTTTGGAGCGTGGGAGGAAACCGGAGCACCCAGAGGAAACCCACGCAGACACAGGGAGAACACACCACACTCCTCACAGACAGTCACCCGGAGGAAACCCACGCAGACACAGGGAGAACACACCACACTCCTCACAGACAGTCACCCGGAGGAAACCCACACAGACACAGAGAGAACACACCACACTCCTCACAGACAGTCACCTGGAGGAAACCCACACAGACACAGAGAGAACACACCACACTCTTCACAGACAGTCACCCGGAGGAAACCCACGCAGACACAGAGAGAACACACCACACTCCTCACAGACAGTCACCCGGAGGAAACCCACGCAGACACAGAGAGAACACACCACACTCCTCACAGACAGTCACCCGGAGGAAACCCACGCAGACACAGGGAGAACACACCACACTCCTCACAGACAGTCACCCGAAGGAAACCCACACAGACACAGAGAGAACACACCACACTCCTCACAGACAGTCACCTGGAGGAAACCCACACAGACACAGAGAGAACACACCACACTCTTCACAGACAGTCACCCGGAGGAAACCCACGCAGACACAGAGAGAACACACCACACTCCTCACAGACAGTCACCCGGAGGAAACCCACGCAGACACAGAGAGAACACACCACACTCCTCACAGACAGTCACCCGGAGGAAACCCACACAGACACAGGGAGAACACACCACACTCCTCACAGACAGTCACCTGGAGGAAACCCACACAGACACAGAGAGAACACACCACACTCTTCACAGACAGTCACCCGGAGGAAACCCACGCAGACACAGAGAGAACACACCACACTCCTCACAGACAGTCACCCGGAGGAAACCCACGCAGACACAGAGAGAACACACCACACTCCTCACAGACAGTCACCCGGAGGAAACCCACACAGACACAGAGAGAACACACCACACTCCTCACAGACAGTCACCCGAAGGAAACCCACACAGACACAGAGAGAACACACCACACTCCTCACAGACAGTCACCCGGAGCGGGACTAGAACCCAGTGACTGTGACCCTACATTCTGTGCCACCGTGCCCCACTTCATACAACAGTTCAACAGAAACCATGAACTTCACTGCAGTAGCTACACCTCCTCTTCTACACCCAGCGCAGTACTCCATCCTCTGAGACACGTAAAGAACTGACTCTCCTAACACAGTGCCATGGGACAGCTTTACACACCCTGCTGTGTCAGCTGATAGACTACCCTCGCAGAGAGAGTGAGGACACACACTGACATTTCACTTCATCAGGTCCCAAACACAACAACAGTGTATTACCACCGTCAACAAAAACAACATGCATCTCCAAATTAGTAACTTTACAGGAGAAGAAAAAACAATGTAAAAACATTTCATTCAGCAGTCATTTGTGTTTCTATTGGTCCATTCTTCATGAAACATTCACACAACGTGAAGGACAGAGTTGGAGCTCAAACGATATAGAGAGACACAGAGAGGGGATAGAGACTGAGAAAGAAAGGGGAGAAGAGGTAGAAGAGAGAGAGAAAGAAAGAAAGAGTGTTGCTTGTTCCCATTAAGAACCCTATCTTCCTCCTCCTACTTCTTTCATTAACACTGGACTCTCACAGTCATCATCTCAGCCCTGACCCTTCAGCCTCGGCTCACATGGGAACATGCCCTTCTTTATCTGTCCTTATCAGACACCCCCCCCCCCTCCCTCTCTCTCACTCTCCCCTCTCTCTCACTCTCTATCTCTCTCTCCCTCCCTCTCTCTCACTCTCCCCTCTCTCTCACTCTCCCCTCTCTCTCTCATTCTCCCTCTCTCTCATTCTCCCCTCTCTCTCACTCTCTATCTCTCTCTCTCTCTCTCTCTCACTCTCTCTCATTCTCCCCTCTCTCTCACTCTCTCTCTCTCTCATAAACAAAGAGGCCATTAAAGACTGGGGACGCTTAAATGAAAATAAGCACAAACGTGTTTTTTATTTTTTCAGGAGCCATTACAGTTTTGTGACTGTCACCTTGGAGGCACTGGCGGCGTCTCTCAGCAATAGGAGGTAATTGTAGAAGCTATTGGAGCAGTAGTTTTGCTGAATCCTCTCAGTGAAGCAGGCTCAATAAACGAAGATGAGAAGTGCGTAATGAGCAATGCGATATGTGCTTCTGCCTCAGCTTCCCTCGCTCTCTCTCTCTCTACCTCTCTTTCTCTCTCTCTCTCTCCCTCCCTCTCTCTCCCTCTTTCTCTCTCTCTCTCGGTGCTGAGCCCAGCAGAGTGTTCCAGATCAATAAGGAGCAAATAAATGTGATGTGCTTTTACGAGTGAATGAATGACAGTAGCATGACCTGAAAAGCCATTAAAGCCTGTCTTAAGCTGGTTTGGCAAATACACACATCTCTTGTATAAATTCATTTGTTTTACCTTTCTTTTCAGCGCATCTGGATCCTGAGGAACCTGCTGTGATTGGGCTTCAGTCGCACTGTTCCACAGGCTGCCAGCTTCAGAGAAACGCTAATCAATACAGTGCACACGACTAAAAACAGGGTAAAGAAACAGCAGCAGAAAGGAGAGAAGGGTGTTATATAACAGTTAATGAGTATCAATCAGTTTAAAGTTTAATATTAACATTCATTTTAAATAGTTCAGTGTCGCGGTGGGTCCAGAGCCTACCTGGAATCATTGGGCACAAGGCAGGAACACACCCTGGACGGGGCGCCAGTCCTTCACAGGGCGACACACACTCACACA
The DNA here is from genome assembly GCF_029633855.1 of Hoplias malabaricus. Lineage (NCBI taxonomy): Eukaryota > Metazoa > Chordata > Actinopteri > Characiformes > Erythrinidae > Hoplias > Hoplias malabaricus. The sequence continues at coordinate 362,287 of NC_089815.1, read as the reverse complement.
TTCACACCTGTGGACACTTTTAAGTCGCCAATCCACCTACCAACGTGTGATTTTGGACTATGGGAGGAAACCGGAGCACCCAGAGGAAACCCACACAGACACAGAGAGAACACACCACACTCCTCACAGACAGTCACCCGGAGGAAACCCACGCAGACACAGAGAGAACACACCACACTCCTCACAGACAGTCACCCGGAGGAAACCCACGCAGACACAGAGAGAACACACCACAATCCTCACAGACAGTCACCCGGAGGAAACCCACGCAGACACAGGGAGAACACACTATACTCCTCACAGACAATCACCCGGAGGAAACCCACGCAGACACAGGGAGAACACACCACAATCCTCACAGACAGTCACCCGGAGGAAACCCACGCAGACACAGGGAGAACACACTATACTCCTCACAGACAATCACCCGGAGGAAACCCACGCAGACACAGGGAGAACACACTATACTCCTCACAGACAGTCACCCGGAGGAAACCCACGCAGACACAGGGAGAACACACCACACTCCTCACAGACAGTCACCCGGAGGAAACCCACGCAGACACAGGGAGAACACACCACACTCCTCACAGACAGTCACCCGGAGGAAACCCACGCAGACACAGGGAGAACACACTATACTCCTCACAGACAATCACCCGGAGGAAACCCACGCAGACACAGGGAGAACACACTATACTCCTCACAGACAGTCACCCGGAGGAAACCCACGCAGACACAGGGAGAACACACCACACTCCTCACAGACAGTCACCCGGAGGAAACCCACGCAGACACAGGGAGAACACACTATACTCCTCACAGACAATCACCCGGAGGAAACCCACGCAGACACAGGGAGAACACACTATACTCCTCACAGACAGTCACCCGGAGGAAACCCACGCAGACACAGGGAGAACACACCACACTCCTCACAGACAGTCACCCGGAGGAAACCCACGCAGACACAGAGAGAACACACTATACTCCTCACAGACAGTCACCCGGAGGAAACCCACGCAGACACAGGGAGAACACACCACACTCCTCACAGAGAGTCACCCGGAGGAAACCCACGCAGACACAGGGAGAACACACCACACGCCTCACAGACAGTCACCCGGAGGAAACCCACGCAGACACAGGGAGAACACACCACACTCCTCACAGAGAGTCACCCGGAGGAAACCCACGCAGACACAGGGAGAACACACCACACTCCTCACAGACAGTCACCCGGAGGAAACCCACGCGCAGACAGGGAGAACACACCACACTCCTCACAGTCACCCGGAGGAAACCCACGCAGACACAGGGAGAACACACCACACTCCTCACAGTCACCCGGAGGAAACCTACGCAGACACAGGGAGAACACACCACACTCCTCACAGACAGTCACCCGGAGGAAACCCATGCAGATACAGGGAGAACACAACACACTCCTCACAGACAGTAACCCGGAGGAAACCCACGCAGACACAGGGAGAACACACCACACTCCTCACAGACAGTCACCCGGAGGAAACCCACGCAGACACAGGGAGAACACACCACACTCCTCACAGACAGTAACCCGGAGGAAACCCACGCAGACACAGAGAGAACACACCAACTCCTCACAGACAGTCACCCGGAGGAAACCCACGCAGACACAGAGAGAACACAACAACTCCTCAGAGACAGTCACCCGGAGGAAACCCACGCAGACACAGGGAGAACACACCACACTCCTCACAGACAGTCACCCGGAGCGGGACTCGAACCCAGAACCTGTAGGCCCCTGGAGCTGTGACAGAGACACCACCCGCTGCACCACCGTGCCGCCCTATTTTAGCTTTAGGGAAAAGCAGAACCGTTTCTGGGACATTTTCTGTGACAGTTTGATGGCATTCAGCCACGAGAGCACTGCTGAGGTCCAGTGCTGCTGATGCATGGTTAGTTCTGGAGCATAAACGTTACATCAGCTCATCCCAAAGGTAGTGGATGGGGCTCCAGCGCTCCAGAACACACTGTTCAGCTGCTCCTCAGACCAATGCCAGGAGGCTTTTATCTCTCTAACTGATGCCTGATGAGCTTAAGCTCAAGTGCATCCCATTTTGTTTCCTGCCGTTTTGCAGAGGAGTATAATCACAGGTAGCCTTTTTCTTTATTATTAAAACAATAATTATATCATAGATATGAACATAACTGGTACACAATAAGGGTTCGGTTTAAAGGGTTAAGTGTAATCAATCTTCCATGTGTCGCACACGTCCAAGGACAGCGTGGAGTAGGAGCAGTGGAACTCACAAGAGCTTGAAAATGTATAAATAACAGCGCTGCATCTCCTTGGGGCTGGAACAATGGCGACGTTGTTCTGGGAGTAAAGTGCTGGGAAAAGTTCTGGCCCGGTGCAGACGCAGCTTCTTTTGGTCATTAAATCGCCAGTTCTCCCAAAGCCTCGCTTCTGGCAACCACCATCCCCTCTGATGTCATCAGGGTGTGTGTCTGTGTGTGTGTGTGTGTGTGTGTGAGCGAGAGGGAGATGTGTCCTTGGACAGATTTAATATGATTATCGAAAATCTCGTCCAAAGCACAAACACTGTTCTGTTTGTTGATGATTTTAAACTTGTGTTTACAGCAGCGCACAACACTCCGAATTCAAGAAGCTTCTGAGGAATTTTGAGATGTTGTTTGGCTGGAGATATGACACTGATAAAGATGTCTTGCTTTGTGTTTTTCTCCGGGAACTGAAAACTGCATGTCATTACAATTCCAAGGCTGTCCCTAGGAAATACAAGCCTGACTCACAGCCCCTGACAGTTTTAATACAGCTCCTGGCTCTGAGCCAATGAATTACACCATCATTTACCAGCAGCTTAACTTAGGAGGAGTTAACTTAAGCCAAAGCCAGTATGCTATCAGATGTTAAAGGAGACATATTATGAAAAAATAATAATGTTTCGAGTGCATTAGCACATTCATCTGTGGATCTGGAGCCCACCGATTTTCTGCTACATCTTATGCACATAGCAGGCATTTCAGAGTCTGTCCAATCACAGCGCTGGACCCGCGTTTATGTGAGAGCGCAATGACGAGGTGAAATGTAGCAAAACACACACAACAAGCACTGAGTAAAAACTGAGAAAACACAAACGAAGAAGTAAGAGAACAGAGCGAAAACTGCCAAAGAAACAACGTATCTGCTCCTCGTGCTGTGGTGTTGGATCCTTGTGGTGTTTTGTCCAAAGCAGGTATTAAAAGGTGAAGCAGGTCAAATGTAGGGACATATTATAGCAGGAAAAACACGTATATTCATTAACGTTTAGTTAAACCTCTGTGCTCTGGTTTGCGAAGAATGAGGCATTCTTTTACATCGTAAGCGTGTCCTCCTCCAAGAAGCTGCCGTGTTGCACAAATACATGTCTCTACATTGGCCCAGGACAGATAAACCAAACAGTGGCTCTAGAGAGTGCTTTTCGTATTTTGATTTGAAGCAGCATCTTGTAGAGGGAGGGCTGAGGGAGGGGTATTCAGTTCCACTGATCTGCAGTAACTACAGTAAGTGTAGAGCATTAGCTCTTTGACCTGGTTCTCTTCTGACTTCTGACCAGCTGAAGAGCAGACACCAGGCAGCGGGTTTTCAGAAGCTCCGCCCACATTTAAGGAGAGTCACTCTAGAGAACACTGAGTGACGTAAACAGGCCAGAGCATCTCTTAAACATTACAAACCATGTATAGAGGAGCATCCAGTTTCAGTAAACGCTGTAGACATGAGGAAGGGTCTGTACAAGGGGGTGTTTTTGTTTTCCATGAATTCTCCAATTCAACAGACCAACAGTCTGTCACACACAGATGTGTCTCTCCCCAGACTCAACCGGCAGAGCGAGGGAGTTCTGGAACAGTCCGTCCAGAGAAAGGGCGCAGCACCAGGCCTGAGGAGAGACGCTCAATGTGTTTCCCAGATGACGCACGTGAACCGAATGCTAACTCATGCTAATAGCAAAGGGAGCTCCTCTCACAGAAGCCAGCTCCAGTGATGACGATGACCACAGCACAACTCCAGAAGCGTCTTCAACAAGGGGATCGCGCACCTTTAATGCGCTCCTGTCCGGGCAGGTGTTCACCGCACACACTTCCAGTTTGCCTTGAGGGCACGAGCAGTGAAGGCCCTTTACTGAAGCCATAGAGTGGACAGAAGTATGTGAATGTGGCTCTGCTGAGTAGCCCACGTCCAGCGCTCCCTGATGCGCACAAGGAATGATCTGTCCTCTTTCCGACATGTTTTTATTTGGAGTTTTTTTAGGCTCCAGATTAAGGGCTACTTACAAAACCAAGATGGAGGCTCCAGCAGTTCTCCACTCGCGGTGGACGGAAGCTGGCAGAGCTTCATGAAGGCACGACAACTTTGGCTGTTGTATTAAGTATTCATTCCCAAACAACAGCTGGATCTCCTCTGGCAGAGCCTGCTGTAGCATTGCTTTCGTTCCAAAGCTGATTTACGAAACCCACAGCAGTCGCAGGCAGATGTTCCGTGGCCCGAGACGTGTCCTGAGAGCGCAGCTTCAACCAAAGTCATGTCAGTCACAAGAGAAGGTGAGGACAAAACAGCCAGGAAAGGCTTAGTGTTCCAGGTCATACTGCGTCACAACACTGGGAAATTATAATCCATAAATATCCTGCTTTTCCACAGACGAGTGAAAAGCGAGAGCCGCTCAGGAAGTTGTGTTTCATTTCACTGTGAGAAGCAGTTGTTTATAAAGTGTAGGGGACGCACTGCAGGAAGAGCATTCCTCATTGTTTTCTGTTTAATTCTCTCCGTTAGTTTTTTATTCCCCGTGTCCCAGACCGTGTGGAAATGTTTTAGGAAAATGGAGATAAGTCTGAAGACACAGTCTGAAGATGTTGAAATCAGAAACTCAAGACGTCCCGAGATATATTTTAATATTTACTTAACGTCTCAGTGTCAAGAGCTTTCTATTATTTTTTTATTCGTAGTGTTTACACACACACACACACACTGATACAATAATAACATGTTTTAAAGCAACAATGGGAAGTGTTTTCACCTTAAAACTAGAGTTTCAAATCACTGTGATGCTCCACTGAGCTGTAACAGGGAGAAAAGGGCCTGGCGTTTCTGGAGGAGGGTAGAAAACCACCCCACGTGCCTCCTCTTGTTTTCAGGGCAGCTGTAGGGGGAGCTATAAAAGGAGCCCAGGAACAAAAACACCACCTCCTAGTGTTACTTTAAACCGGGACTTGTCTGATTCAATTCAAATTCAAGTTCATTATGGGTTTCCTTCTTTAGAACGATGTTAGTATTCGGGTGAAAAGCCTGACGTGTTGGTTACAAAGGTAATAGTGTGTAATCATTCCAGAGAACTCCTCCTGCTTTAAGACGGTTTCCTCTCACTGAGAATCCCAGAGCGCCGTCTCACTCAGATTTATGAAAAACGAGATTCATTCGTGACAATAATACAACACTCACCTCCCTCCTCGGGGCAGTGTAACAGACTCTTCTCTTCAGGGAGGGATTTACACCAGACCGCTGGAACATTTCTGTGAGGATTTGATTGCATTAGTGAGGTCAGAGGCTGATGTTGGAAGATTAGTTCAGAGCTCCTTCAGAGCTAAAGGTTTATACCCCTCCAGCTGACACTTGGCACTGGGCATGATGGCCGTATATTACTGTGTGGCTGCACCTGTGGACTTTTACCTTAAAACAGCTGGATTCACTCATTAAAAGCAGGTATACGGATACCTCCAGATGTTGAAAGTCTTTACTGATAAGTTCTTCACACACAGAGGCACACATTCCCGCGTTAAAGGAACGCTTTGCTGCGACGTCTTGTGGGAAAGCTGTCGGCTCGTGACTCTGCCACCTGTTAATGTGACAGTCGGAGGGAAATTAGAGCCCTGTTTAGTGTCTTCACTTCCGCAAGATGTCGAGCTTCGTTTTCTCTTCTCCACTCACACATCGGCGAGCATGAGATCTCACCCTCGCTCTTCAGACGCCAGCTCTCTGCAAATCAGTCATCCGAGCTCCACTGCGCTCATTTCATCACCCGGAAACATGATGAGAGCTGTGCTGAGATTACAGCAGGCTTGTGCCCTTGAGCGTGTGGACATGCGATCTCCCGATGGTGGACAAGGCCCGGGTCAGCGCCGGCTCTGCCCCTGACCTGTGAAGAACAGGCCCGGGTTAAAGTTTCAGGATGCATTCTAATACGGAGAAGAGCTCGGACCAAGCGTTTGTGGACACGCCTCTTCATCCCATGATCATCCCAGATCTTAAACACATTTTCAGTGAGAATTTGATGGCATTCATCCATGAAAACATTAGTGGCTCAGGTTCTGATGTTGGACGACTGGTTCTGGATCTCAAACCCTGCGTCGACTCATCCCAGAAACAATGAATGGACCACCGTCACTTTAGAGAAAGCATTTCCAAAGCTTTAGAACCTCGTGCTCATGTGCCACTGCTCCAGAGAGTGCCATTATAATAGACGTGCGTCCACAGCGGGTGTATTCACTATGCGCTCACAAGGGGGGGGGGGTCTACTAACTTGGACTTGTGGAATGATAATAAACGAAGCACTGAAGCTCAATAATGAGGATTCATCGAGAAGCCCATGTGAAGCGGTCACATGGTCCAGTGTTTTAGAAAAGAAAGTGCCCAGAGAATATATTCTCATTTACAAGCGTCCTCGAGGGGCAGTGAAAGAGATGGAACAGGATGATGACCGGTGGGCAGCTGCCTCCCGCAAGGGCACGCTGACCGTCTTCATTGTTCAGAACATGGGATGCAGCCTTTTCAAAGAAAGCCCATTTCTCGCAACACCCACCAGGGACCGACGCTGGGAGTCTGCAGTTGTTTGCCTGTGGCCCTGACCACTGAGCGGACTAATGAGAGGCTATTTATAGAGGAAGCTGCTGTGGAGTGTCCGTGTACGAGTGGCTGTAGTGGGGATGTTTGCTCTGGTCAGGAAGAAATCAACAAAGAAATGTCAGAACCAAGTCCGGTCCAATTCAGTATACATCCAAAATGTGTGGACACCTCTTCTGAGTGAATTGAGCTGCTTTAAAGGCAATGGTCACTGGTTTGAAACCAATACATTCATTCATTCATTATCTGTAACCCTTATCCAGTTCAGGGTCGCGGTGGGTCCAGAGCCTACCTGGAATCATTGGGCGCAAGGTGGGAATACACCCTGGAGGGGGCGCCAGTCCTTCACAGGGCAACACACACACATTCACTTTTGAGTCCTCAATCCACCTACCAACGTGTGTTTTTGGAGCGTGGGAGGAAACCCACGCGGACACAGGGAGAACACGCCACACTCCTCACAGACAGTCACCCAGAGCAGGAATTGAACCCACAACCTCCAGGTCCCCAGAGCTGGGACTGCGACACCTACCTGCTGCGCCACCGTGCCGCCCCTAAACCAATACACACTTCAGAATATTAAGAGAATGCTGCCCCACCATTGCCTCGCTCCCCAGTCTGTAGCCTTGACTTGGGAAATGGGAAATAAATAAAGTGTCTTGGTCTGAACAGGATCAAACACGACTAAGAATCGCTGGAGGCGTTTGGACGGTGAAGAGACCTATGAACACTGAAAATCATGAGAAGACATGAGGATGTTGCTTTATTAATACTGACTTATTTTTGCTGTGGCATTCATTAAGGTGGAACTGACTCTAAATTCGAGAGAGCACTAAAAGCATGAAAGTAAACACAGATGGAAAGTGTTACAAAACTAAAAAAGCATTGGCAAAAAAAGAGAGAGATTCTGTGGTAATTCATACAGTGACAGAAAGATAAACTTCCAAACCACCAACTAGTTACAGTCGCTTCTTTCTCAAATACGTCATTCCACCTTAAAAAAGTAATGCATTCATTCATTCATTGTCTGAAAGTGTTTATCTAGTTGAGGGTCGCGGTGGGTCCGGAGCCTACCCAGAATCACTGGGCACAAGGTGGGGACACCCCACAGTGGCGCCAGTCCTTCACAGTGCGACACACACTCACACATTCACTCACACCTACAGACACTTTTGAGTCATCAATCCACCTACCAACGTGAGAGGGAACCGGAGCACCTGGAGGAAATGTAAGAAAGTAGTTCTAAATATAGTCTATGTTTGATTTTATAGTGCAACTGGTTAACCATAGTTTAAATTAAATAAATAAATAAATAAATAAAAGCATTGGCAAATAGAACGGGACACTGCAGAAGCTGTGTGTGAGCTCATGTCACGGAGCTCAGTGTCAAGGCTGTGAGCAGTGGAGCTGTATTCTCTGGAACACTATCTATCCATCATTCAGATCCTGCGATGAGCTGAAGTGGTCAATCCTCCAACAATAACATCTGACCTCACTAATATGGCCCTGGATAATATCAAAAAACCTCACGGAAAAAGCTCCAGTATCGAGTGTGAAGTCTCCTCAGACCCCAGAAGAACACAAGCAGAATCTGCAGCTGCATTAAATCCAGTGAAACACAAAGAATCACTCCCTCCTTTTAAAGGACAGTTTAAAGCACTGTCCACGTGTAGATTATGATCACGAAAGCCCACCTCTCCGTAAACAGATTGTGCACTGAAACAAAACATAGAGCAGGGGTTGTTCCCCTTCAGAAACCTGCTGCAGATCAATGGTGATCTCCCTGCTGTTTGAAAACAAGGAGAAAGCAACGGCTCAGTCTTAAAGAGCAGTATCACATTCTGTTTCTCTCCTGTCTCTGTGGAGCACATTAGGAATGAAGGGAAATTGTGAGCAGATCAGAGCGGTGTAAACCAGCTCCCAGACCCAGAAACCACAGAGTTTTAACGTGTTGACAGACCTCCACCTCCTCTTCTCTATAATCCACCCCCAGCTGCCTGCTCTTCCTTCGCCAGTGTAAAGCTTCAGGTCCCCATTGTGTTTTCATCGCTGGATTCAACATAAAGTCTCAAAATGCCAAATAAAGCAAAGCAGTAGCTCAGAGAGAGGGAGTGTGTTCTGGAGAACACTCCCCAACGTGGCACTGGTCCTGCGTCCTCCCTCATGTTTATTACGAAAGACAACAAAGCAAAAAAAAAAAAAAAAAAAACTACCCAAACCCAGCAGCTGCCAAATCACAGTGATACGTCACACGTTGCACAATCACACGAGGGTGTTGCACAATCAAGTGCGATGACTCAGGGGAAACAACACAATGAGAAAGAGATGGTGGTGAGAAACCAAGGCCAGACACTAAAGGCCAGGAACTACATCCACTCTGAACTGTGCAGTGGGAAGATTGGCAGGAATCATTTCTCTGAGATTATTACAGAAACAAAAGTGACTGGGTGAGAGTGTGAATTGTCTACAGGGGTGTGTGTGTGACTGGGTGAAGGTATGAATAACTGGGTGAGTGTGTGAATTGTTCACAGGCATGAGTGTGACTGGGTGTGTGTGTGTATGAATTGTATACAAGTGTGTGTGTAAGTGAGTGAAGTGTATACAGGTTACAGTGACTGAGTGAGTGAGTGAATTGTCCACAGGTGTGTGTGAGAGAGCGAGACTGTTTGAGAGTGTTTAATGTCCACAGGTGTGTGTGTGTGTGTGTGTGTGTGTGTGTGTGAGATGCTGTTGTCCTGGGCACACTCCTGCCAGGTGCTTAGTTATATTCTGGGTGGACTCTATGGTACGTGGTTTCAGAAGATGGCTGAATGAATGAATGAATAAAACTGAAGAATAGTTTTTAAAAATGTAAAAATACTTTTCACCGAGGTGTAAATACGGGGTGAAACAGAGGCCGAATCCCTTACTCATTCATCAGCTGGAAGATTAGTGAAGACACAAATGTAATGAGACCGAAGGGAACTGACCTATGCAGCTTCATGCCTCAAAAATGCCCTTATCCTCCATCAGAGAAACGATTAAATGCTGAACTCCTGGTACCAGTCTTCACCAAGGGTTCCTTAATTATCTTCTGTATCTGGGGCTTAACAGCAGCAGAACTACCCCCACCCCCCCCCCCACCCCCCCCCACACACACACAGACACACCGGCGCTGGTCTAACCTTGGCTTCAACTGGTGGATAACTACGGGAAACGTAGAAAGCAGCTGTTATTTATCACGTAAACCTTCACTGAGAACTGAGAGCGAGGCTTTAGTGAAGATGAGGCTTGACGCGGTGCTAAATTAGCCTCTCTTCTTAATTGCTGGCTGAAATACTGAACGGTCGTTTGGCAACTGCCCCGTGTTGGCGATGCTTTAAAAACCTTTACTGCTGTGAAACAATCCCATTAAGGCTCTAATTGTTGTTTAAAGTATTGATGACCCCTGTCACTCTCTGTCACTCCATCATGTGAACTGCCTGTTAGGCCTCGTGTTGACAGGCCTGTCAGGCTTGTACTGAATTCCTTAAGACTCTATTGGAGCGGCTCGTCCTGTTCGTCCTGAATGTGATTAGAGATTCATTGCCGGGTGAAGTGCGCTGAACAAAAACACCAAGACAAAAGCATTTAACAAACTTTTTTTTTTCTATTTATTAATTAAATATATAACCTTTGCCCAGTCGAATGGGAGCTAACAGAGAACAAAAGTACAAAACGAAGCTCCAGACAGAGTGAGTGTGTGTCTAACTTTGTGGGAGAGCGGTCCACAAGTCCAAGAAGGCGAGGCGGTGGGCATCTGTCCATATCCTTCAGATTCTACATTAAAAGAAAATCAAGTAAACAAACAAAAAAAATAGAAAATACAAGCTGTGCAGGTGAGACCTCTGTGATTATACGTGATTAGGTTGTGTGTTTTCGGAAAAGTTGTATATGAACGGACACCTCCGTCCAGGAAGTCGTTGCAGGTTTATGACAGCTCTACCGCCTGCGTATACACACACACGCACGCACACACACGCGCACACAAACAAACACACGCTCACACACAAAAACGTACACACAATACAGCAACTGTGCAAAAAAGTCTTTGGTAACCAAATCCATTTGAAAACGAGAAAAAGGAAAGAGGAACAAAACTGTGACTGAGACAGTTGTACAATCTCTAATATACATAACCTCAGTCTGATATCGTACACGAGACTGCATTCAATAAATTAGACAGCGGGAATGAGTTGGAAAGATCAAAATCCAGCAGTTCTGTTCACATAAGTCTTAATCGAAATGAAACGTACAAATAAAATTAGAATTAAAAAAAACATGAACCAAACAAACCAAACAGTGTCGTTACAGATCAAAAGAGAAATCAACAGAAACGAAGACATGGTCGATGGCCCCTAACTGCAATCATCACGTTGGTGGGTTTGTCGACTGTTTCCGAGAGAAACGTCTGGTTTGTACGTGTGGCTTCCTGTAAACATTCACAAGTAAGAATACATTAAACTTTTCCCCCCAACACCACGTCTGCACGTCTGCCCCCTGACCCTCGATAAAAGAAGTCCCTCCGCACCACACTGTGACTGGCGAGCGCATCACTGAGGTACACAGTGTACTGAAAGAGTCCTCCATAAATACAATGCTCATTACTGCGTTTGTCAAAGAAATGATGTTCCAACACTTCAGAGGTCTTTTTTTATTATTTTTAAACCAAGCCGCAGCACTGATCAAAAAAAAAAAAAAAAAAAAAAGGTTCTGAAGAGTTCACGGCCTCTTGCTGCCGTTTATACTTTTTATAAAAATGAGTTATTTCAAAATATATCCACAGAAGTCTTTTCTATGAAAAAATAAATTAGGTAGTTGAAAACACCGTAAAGAGGAAGACAGGCGGGAGCAGGTCCGTGCTTGCGGGGCCTATGCTGTCCTCATTGAGCCATTATTAGAACTAGAGATCCTCCGGAAGCCGTGGTCGTTCTTCTCCAACCACAGCTCGGCCAGCTGCTGCGTCGAACCGTAGGACGAGGCTTTGGAACCCAGGCACATCTTGTATTGTTTGGGATCTAAGTTGGGGTCACATATGACAGGGTGATGCACGTGCACTATGCCAGTGTCTGTGCTCCTGAACAGCTTAATCCCTGACTGGACAAATTTGTTAAAGAGGTCTACGTCTTCCAGTCCCCAGCCTTGGATGGAGACGTCAAAACCGCCGACTTTGACCAGGTCCCCTTTGTACACACAGACGATGCCGTAGCCGTAGTGTCTCCACAAGCCCGTCTTGGACGTGAACACGTAGTGGTTGTTGCTCGGCACTTTCCCCGCGTAGACGACCTTCGGGTCGTACTGGCTGAAGATGATGGGAAAGTACGTCTGTTGCCCCAACGCTGTGTTCCCGCGACATCGCTTCAGGAAGTCGGCCGTAAACAGTAAGTCCACGTCGCAGTAGAAGAGCAGGGAATCGTTGGTGAAGTGGGCCGAGCCGACCTCCAGGGCCAGGGCGCGGGAGAAAGGACCGGAAACGGGTTTGATCTCCATGTCCGCTTTGGGGTACTTCAAGTGATACTCCCTCATCAGCTCGATCTGCTTTACACGCTCTGTGTTGTTGTCCGTGTTGAAGAGGAGGATCAGCAGCTTGACGTTCTGGTTGGGGATGAGACAGACCTTCTCAAAGTTGAGCATGAAACGCATAAATATTTCGTAGCGTCCCGCCAGCGGCACGAGGATGTTGACCTTCTGATCTTTGGGTTCATGCTGCTCGGAGCCTGAGCCGCTGAGCTTGAACGGTACAAACATCTTGAGGGAGCTGGAGAGAAAAGAGAGAGAGTCCGAGTCCTGGTTGATCCTAGCGGCCAGCGCTTGAGCGTCCATTTCATCCTCCTCCAGGAACTGGATCTTGCTGAACGTCTGCTGAAGGTAGGCGTGTCTCCTCACGGGCACCGTCATGGTCTTCCCCTTGTGCTTCTTGTAAAGCAGCAACAGATCGAGCACGTACTCTGCTCCATACATGGGGTTGACCCTCCTGTAGCCGTACTGGATCTCTTTAAAGTCGATGACCCTGCCTCGTGTCTTGGCGTTGGCGTTAATCATCTCCATAACCTGCATGATGATGTCGTCCAGCGCCATCTTCTGGGAGGAGTCGATGCCACGGCGTGGAGGCTGCCCTTCCAGGGCGGAGAAAATATACTTCCCGGTGAGGAACTCCCACTCCAGCACCTCCTCCCGTTGGTGAGGGTGGAAGCGCATGAAGGAGGGAGGCATGCCAAGCTGCAGATCCTCTTTGTGCACCTCCGTGTTGCCGTAGCGACTCATCTGTACGATCTCCCTATGGAGCTGGATGGTGCGGTGGCGGAGCTCGGCGATTTTGCGGCTCAGCATGTAGCTGTGCAGCCGGTACTGATATGGCGGGTTCTTGTTGGGATGGAGTGTGATGGCCCTGTGGATCTTGCTGTTGTGGAGGTCTCGGATGTAGCCCTTCTTGTTCGGCTCATAGTTCTCGTAAAACAACTGCTGCATCTGAAAGAGAAAAGGAAAACGGAGTTAAGAATTGTGTTAAATACCATTCACCTTTAATGAAACGAGCAGCAGGATCAGGTTCCCATTGCCCAACCTCTTCAAAAATGAGGAACTGCTGGTCTCACATGAGTTTTAAGTAACTGCTCTAGTTCTGTGCAACACAGGTTTCATGTAAAAAACTTTACATTTGAATCCACAGCATTGGAAAATAGGTAAATCAATCAGTCAGTGTGAATACTGACATCACTTTTTATTTGGAGGTATACTTCAATTTATCTCAATGCATTCGTTTTATTTTGGCTGAATTTTCCCCCCAATTATTAGTTGTCTCCAATTCCAGCATTTCACAGAATCTCCCCTGATCCAACGCCACTGAACAACTTAATGTGCCAGAGGTGTATGCAAACTGCACAGATCTGCACCATGAGCAGAGACCGTCTCATCCACCCAGACAGAGCCAGAGACCGAGGCTGAGGCCGAGGCCAACAGTGCACTCTGGGACTCTGCCCCTGACGCCTGAGGCATCAGGGAGGATCAAACCATCTCCTGCCGACAGGGCCGATGTTTATAGTATATACTCTTATTCAAACTACTGAACCAAGAAGCTTCTCAAATCTGAGAAGAATAGAATTCTTTTTGAGACAGAAGTATGAAATGTGATCTTATTATAAAGGAAAATACGTCGAGGAAACTGATATTCCATCCCTCACAAGTCAAGTCCACAACAGAGTCGGGAATAAACAAAGCTTTACCACTCAGAGGTCAGCAGAGCTTTGGGCATGAATTAAAACTGTTCGGCGTTTAACGAGCTGGGACACGGGGTGGTTTTTGTTTTCACAAAACTGTAAGAAAGAATTAACATCAACACCAAACACTGCAATCTTTTTGTCTCTCACGGACTCATTTCCTACTGTCTTTTCTCTTTTCTTGGAGACAGCAGCTCTGTACAGTCAGCAGAAGGTGAAAACAGGGCTCCAGCAGCGCGCCTTAATCCGTGGGCTGCTGGCTTTGGTTGAGAGGGATCAGGTTGGGAGCGGGATGGGGTCACGGTGACCTGAGAAAGCCCTCTTCCAGCTGGGAGGCAGCAGCAGTCTGGATGTTCCTGCCTCCGACTACAGAGCCTCGTCATTAGGAAAGCCTCTAATTAGGCAACTGCTGGTTTCTGTCCTTAATTAGTACTTCAGGAGTCATTATCGCAATTCCCTTACGGACAATGACCTGGTCAGCCTGCTTATTACAGGTTTGAAGAAATGAATGTTGAGTGTGCGCATTTCAGCTGAAAGGTGTTGCCAGATGTGCAGGTAAAACAGGAGGCTGGGAGGCACACAACAATCCACTGACAGTCACTGAAGTCTGTAAGGGCTTCATAGAGATCTGGGTTGTGGTGGGCCAAGGGAACTCACACCACTCCCCTCGCCGACAGTGATCCGAGCAGGGCACTGAACCCACACCCCAGGATCCCAGAGCTGCGGCAGTGACGCCCCCTGCAGCACCCGCGGTGTCACCCCAGTCACAGAAGTGTTCAGGAAAGTTGCATACTTTTGTCTGAATTCCTCCTCCCTTTGTTTATCCCTCGAGCTCAGCTCCAATAAAGATTATTTACTGCACTCAACCTCCATCTTATATAACAGTTCTGAAAAAGGCATCGCTTTGTTAAATGTTTACCTTTCCACTTGAGCGCTTAAGTACCATTCTCTTTTCTCCAGTGCAACATCAGGAGGTTGACGCAACTCTTATTTCATCAAAACATGTTCACGCTGACCTTCGGAGAGCAGACGCGTCCTTGGTGCGGATGCCGAGGGAATGAACTAAAGGTCTCCACAATAAAAAGAGGAGTGAATTCACCAGCTCCGAGATAGCCCTGTCCTCCAGCGTCCCTGAGCCTGAACAAATACATTACGGCAAGACAAAAGCACTTAATGCCTACAGATAAGACGGTGAAACCCACTCGGGGAAAGGACAGCATTAGCCTGGTTTTTGTCGGGTGACTTTGCATTTCCATTACAATCCGGTGAGTCAAAGTCAGAGGCTGCAGCCAAAATAATCACAGCCCAGTGACGACAATCGATCACACGCTTTGAAAACCTTGAAAGACAGGGACGTCTATGCTTTAACTTCCGCTTCCTGTCTATTTGTGCACACCTCATTGCACCAGCACACACGGAGGACTCAAAAAAGATTGTCGCCTGACGACCTTCGAGGGGATGTCAACAATAATATGAACAATACACTGAAAAACTTCTAAAAACAAACAACAAAAACATGACATCACCATCAAACAAACCTCTTGGCTTTGTCAGTATTAATAAATTTAAACTAAATTTAATGCACGTCCATCAGTGACAGACTCTGTAAATAACGTGTTTCAAATATCATATCGTTACTAAAACATTTTATATAGTGATATATATTTATATTGAAATATTGCCCAGTCCTCTCTCTACCGCTGCAGTAGTCCATCCTTGGTTCACAGGACATTAAGGACACACGATCCGATATGAACTCTTCAACTAATGTGAACGGAGCATGAATATGACCCTGGACTAATGCTCTCCGTGGCCTACGTCATCACACTAACGCACTACGGCAGACCCTTTTTTTTAAAGGAATATCTGGGGGCCACTGTTTAACACAGAAATTAAACGAGTGTTAAATGTGTATCAAAGCACTGTGTTTATGACAATGTTGATCACTTGAGCTTCCTAATGGACATTCTTCTCAAAACCAAAACGCGTCACAGGGAGGACGAAGCTGCTGCAACCGAAACAAAGGGTCCGTGTTGAGATTCGTCTGAGAACTTGTATTACAAGTTTTACTCAAGCCTCAATCTCATGACCACAGTTTTAATCAATTCTGTGAATCAGCACAGACATGTACCAGAGTAGATCAGATCGCCTGCAGGCTTCGGGGCACCAGACTTAGAGCTTATAAAGAATACAATATGAACTTAACGTTTAAGCGCTCTTCACACTCGGCCAGAACGCTGCAAACGCATTAGGACCAGTGTCTTGTTTCAGGCTCAGCTTCAGCTCAGACAGAGCGTCCAAACCAGCAGCACTCGTTTTCCAGTGCCAGAGTAAGCTTATTTTTTTCTTCCTCCTTTACTGGAAAATTCCAACTTCAAAAGCTGCTGCAAAAAAATGACTACTTAAAAAAAGAAGAGGCACTACTCCAGGAAGCAGTAGGAACAATTTCATCTGAGAATATCTCAGAAGGCTATAATTATCAGGGGTTAGAAAGATTCTGTGTGAAACACTGCATCCAGTAAATAACTGACTGCTGACAGATCAGTGCTGAGTCAACAATGGTCCTGCAGCGGCACGGCATCACGCTCCATCAGCCTTATCTACCATCATCTACTCCACAGAAGGCCTCAGTGCAGCGCTGCTGGGCATGCAGATCTAATTTAAAAATGCCATTAGATCGGTTTAATTGGCTCCACTGCAGTGTAATGGCTCTCACGTACAGAAAGCCCCCCCCCCCCCTCACGGTGCCCTAAGACCAGCTTTGTCTGATAAAGACGATGACCTCAAACGTAATGAGAGAAAGAGGACAACTCCCCTCATGCCGGCAGCTGGAGGCAGCTTCGGAACACAGCAACACTGGGGTATCGCCCCGGGACAATATCTCCGAAGCACTGCTGGGGTTCTTGGCTGTGTCAGAAATTAAACAAGTTCTTAAAGTGAGTGAAGTGTCGGACAGGTCACCTGAGGACAGCTATGAAAGAAAAAGAAACACCAGATAAACAAAAACAGAAATATTCCCAAACCGCAACGCTGGGACTACTTCTCCAAAACAATAAATAAATAAACGCTACATGATTTTACCGAACATCAACACACTTGGAGGAGAACACTAACTGCCAACTAACTGTTTTGTTACAACAGCTAACAGATGGAAGACACAAAGAGCACCATTCTCCCCCACTGAGAGCGCGAGGCCAATTACTCTGTAAACACAAGACATTTCAAAGCAGACCCATTCCTTTTCGGCCAAAACAACACTGAGCTCTGAGCTCATACACTGCAATGTGACAAGAGAAACACACCTCCAAATCACCAGAGGTTTGCTCTGATAACTCTCCCTCCTCAGACTCAGACTGCATCGTCTCTGGTGAAGACAACATTCACTCATTTCAGAAGCGTTATTAATGAATACAATTAATAGCACGACCACATTTCAGCATCATTCTACTCTACTCTTCTCTTCACTACGACGAATACTACCTTTAAATAACTCAGTGTTAGAGGGTTGTGTTCTGTGTTGTTCAAAGAAACAGTTCACTGACAATAAACACACCTCCACTTTTTATTCGACAGCTCACAATCTGTAACATGCCATTTCCAAGGAATAATTAAAGCACAAACACTTTCTCTCAGATCCAGGGACTGTGGAACTGCTTAGGTTTCAAGAAAACATTTCCTCTCGTCTCCGACAAACGCACTTCAATGGAAAATGTTTAAGTTTAAATTAGCTTCAAAAGCAATGTGCTCCTTTTCTTAAGCGCTGGAATTAAGCGAGACCAAACGGCCAGTGAACGTACGACACATTCCAAAACGCAATAAATGTACACCTATACTTACAACCACAATAATCCCATTGATGTAAAGCCACTAACGATTAAAGAGTTTCTACAGAACCTGAAATTCTACAGAGCAAAGAGCTTGGCTTGAGAACTGACTAACGCTGGAATAAAATTCTCAGGAAGACTCAAGTCCCTGAAGGATATTACAGAAACAACGCAGGATATTAAAGCACTGCAGACATCATGGACCAAGATTACAGACGACCCAGTGAGTTGTGATAGAGACAGAGGATAAATAAAGCCATTAAAAGCCTTCAGACAAATGGGTTTGATTATGACCACTGGCGTTATGGTTAAAGTCCAGGTTTTTAATGAATGATTTGTGGTGTTTCCATTTCCTCGTAACTGGGCTATCTCCCAAAGCCCGTTTTCTAATGCATTGTTTGTTGCATTTAGATGTCTAAGAAACATGATGAATGTAGAGTTTCTAACAGAGAGAGCGGCTTGTTTAATTCTCAGTTAACATTATCATAAAAGGGTGGCATTCTCCCACTTCTTAATGAAACGTCTGTGACCTGCTTCGGTCCAAACCCCACAGCAGTGTTCTCCCCCTGTGTAAACAGCCCCTGTTCAGAACGCCCGCTTTCAGCACCTGTTCCTTTAAATGATAATGAGCCGCTCGCTGTTCACCCCGACCCCGAGCGCACAGCAGTGAGGAGCGAGGAGCAGAAGCTCTGGTTTTTAGCCGTTTTCACTCTGTTCTCTTTCTTCTCCGTTTTTACTCAGTGCTCTTATTTCTCCGCGCTCGTTGCTCTCACATAAACATGGATCGAGCGCTGTGATTGGACAGACTCAGACGAGGGGGCGGGGCCATTCTAACATCTGTGCCCTTGACGTCAAAAGTGGAGCAGAATCAGGACGACTCGTTTTATCTCGAGTTTTTGACTCAGGCAGCGCAGAGAAAACCAACAAGACTGGGGTGTCTTGTTTCACAGTGTGTGGGTTGGTAGGCTCCAGATCCACGCATTAACAAGTTATTTCTTATATGTCCACTTGAACAACCTTGAACAAAGTGTATTTAAACCTTTTCTATGTGAAACTGGTGAGCACCAGTTGTTTGACAGATCTACCACCACACCATCAGACTCAGAGGCCTGGACATGTGATGACACGCACCTGTCTTTCTGTGGAAGCTCCAGAAGTACCAGTCTGCCAAACCCAAGCTCCGACGGCAGATCACAGCCCCCACAATGACGCAGTTGTGATGAATCAAGCGCTCTTCATCCCGTGAACACGGCCGTTGACTGTGATGTGTAATTCATCTCCTGAAGCGCTGCTGCCGCCCCTGAGGCCGGCTCCATTAGTCATGTTACAATTTGCATGGCTGAGAGTGTGTGTGTTCACACACAAGCTTGTGGCTTTCTCGTGTTGGCGTACGCCCGAGGTGAGAAAACAGGCCTGAAGTGGGAGAAGGATGAGCTCTGGATATTGTTCCTGAGAGGCTCCATTGTGTACCTCCCCCCACCCCAAGGGTCCTGCAACTAAAGCTCCTCCATTCATCCACAGCTAACGAGAAAGCAAAGGACTTCTAACACTTCACAGCTGACATCTTAAAGTTGGATCAAATCCCCTCTCTCCTATCCACCACCATCATCTCCTGCCTCCCCCAGGGAACCCCCGTTCCAGGATTAGCCTAGTTTTACATTAAATCACAAACGGCTTTCACCACCCCAAGACGGATCAAAGCCCGTGGGAAGAGTGGGCGGCATGAAGTTTTAATTTCTGAGAGAAGAGATTCAATAACCAGCCGTTTTTCAGAGCATCCCAAGGTGATAGTAAAGCAGCAGATCAGCTGTGAGCTTGTCATTTCTTGATCTTACTCATAAAGTAAGGTCCGGTCCCGGATGTGTTGCTTCAGCAGCTACAGAGCAACCAAGGCTTTTATTGATTCTCAAAAAACCTTTGCCAATGCAATTTACAGGTAACGAGTTATTCATTGTAAATAAGTTGAAAATATATGTTGTCATCTCATGCTTTCTGACTTTGGCAGGCCACAGAACACAAGAAGTTCTTGTTTCACAGTGTGTGTTGGAGGGCTTTATCTGCCTCCTTCAACAATCTCAGAAAACAGGTTTTGACAAACCAATGACACCATCAGGTTTAAAGAAGCCTAAAATCTAAATGATAAATTCAAAGGTTTAACGGGAGGGACAGACTCTGTATTGATCCCTTTTCATTTCAGAGGTGAGCAGGTGTCCACAAACACTGGCCTGAAAATTCAATCAAGGACTGATGTCATATTCATGTCAGACCGTCCACCCTTACCCTCCGTCTAAGCTCTGTGTCTGGCCTCGCTGGTCCTGGACAGAGCTCTTTAATCTTTCACCGACCCTCGGGTTCCTGTAATCAAACCTTGGGGACAGAGGCGGCCTTTTAATGAAAATCCAGCCATTTAGCCTTCAGCGCTTGTAGACCGGATCATTTCATCAAATAATCGGACCCCGGAGGTCATTCAGCGCGTCAGAGCAAGGGCAGAGCTTCTTGAAGAGGACATTTCACTCATCACTCCATTTATTGAAGCATTTCATAGCCAGCATTTGAGGATAAGGAAGGGCTGAAAATTGATGGCTTCATCCAGCACCTGATTATTCAAGGCCCTCATGCTGGGATAAAAATAAATAAATAAACCGCTCAAGAGCAGCATGTCGATGCTTATAGATCACCTAAGTGAGGCAGATTACGCCTGGCCCCTTTCTCAACACTAGCTGCAGAGGGAGAAAAATATTAAAACTGGTGACAGCCCAACGTCTTATTACAGCCCATCGGATACAGCTCAGAAAAGCACTGTACAACCAGGCTGGACACCGTGGTCAGATAAAATTAACAGCCACACAGACACTCTTTCAGCACAGAGACAAACACAGGGACTGAGATCATTCCCAGGCAAAGGACTCTGGAAACTGTCTGTGCTGGTGACTAATAGACTTCTTTAAGAGGACGCTGGACAGAGGCGCCTTCGGAGCAGTCCTTCAAAAACGAGATGCAGGAGTTTGAGTGGATTATCAGAGCTCATTCTAAATCATATCCATCTTTACAATTTACAGTTCACATGACAGGTTTGATCTAAACAGACTGATACTGAAGGGAACTGGTGAAGACGGTGATCAGAGGGAACACAGTTTGGGTTTAATTTAACGTTGATGCCTGCCACAGGAGACTAAATACTGTAGGTGGCAGATGTAAAAATACACAAGGCTATTCTCAGCACGACAATCCTGGATGTGTGTGTCCAGATGGGATTATAAAGCCCCTTTTCACATATGAGAGTTTGTGGCGTGGTCCTTTCATACAACGAGGGATTTGTCAGACACGTTCTCGCAGCAGGATATGTGCCGCATGCTTTAGGCATGAGACGGCACCTGTGCCGGAGATACTCCGGGACATTACAGGCTCCATTCAAACACGCTCTCTCTAACTTTACACAGGGTTCCTACCAAGTCACTAGGAGGATAAAGACGGTGTAAAGTCTGGGACAAATGTTACAGTTGTTTGCGTTCACAAACAGAGCTCCGGAAAATGTTTGGGTTACTGTGCATGTGTGAAAGGGGCTTAAATTTACTAAGCTTTGTAGCCACTACAGTACAGTGGGGCCTCTTTGTAATCTTTTTTGCACATTTCCATCGTTATATCTTAAAATAGGTCTCGGTGCTGTGATGTCATCAGTGTTGCAGTCCTGGTACCAAAACAGTGTAAGAGTGGCCAAATAATCAACAGTGCAAGGAATGATCTACATGCATCCTGCCACCACTACGCCATGTTTAAGAGACTGATTTACTTCTTTTAGCTTGTAACTAATTCTTCTTAATCCGTATTAGAGCTCCCACAACTGGGACTCTTCCATTTCCAAAGAGGTCTTGTCAATCAAGCACTTGTCATCAAAGAAAAGTGGCTTAAATTACGCTGGCATGAGGAGTGGCGTGATGAGAGCCATCTGAGAGGCAGCTTTCTCATCCTAAATACTGCAGCCACACTCAGGCAAGGCTACACAAGCTTACTCCCTCTGAGCCCCCAGCTGCCTTTTTTAAAATGGGATTTGCTACATGGTGGCAGCTAGAGAAAACACATCAAAATGGGAGTAGCGTTTTCTTTCATCAGTGCCATCCTGTTCCCGCCAGAGACTAGTGCAGGCGCTGGAGATGGGGGGCAATCTTTGGAATGAATTTTGTGACTCTGACTCAGAAATGAAAAGTGGGAAGCTACATGTTTATCAGCAGTTAGCACCATCGTGAATGTTAGACAGCAGTTTGGGAAAAGGAAAGGGCAGGTTGGGAAGAGGTGGGAGTACTGATTGACTGCGTGGTCAGTGCAGGCCACATTCTTGCCGCAGTCTGAAGGAACAACAAAGTCTCTAGCAATGACCTCAATAGCCTGAGGTGTGTCCATGGGCCTGACCACGCCCAACAGGACGCAGGACGCAACGATGCAGAAAGAACGGAAAGTCTGGAGCACAGTGTCCAGCCAGGGCAGTCTGACCTACTTCTGCCAGTGGTGAGAATCTGGTGAAGGAGCAAGGCTGGGTTTAGGGGGACAGGCTGGTAGGCCTCGAAAACAAGGGCCAGGATTCATGCAAAATTTATTCAACATAATAAATAAAAGAAACCAGAGGGGCACACTCGGGGCACGTCGAATGCTTTGACTTGTGTTTTAGATTTGTCTCATGGACATAGCCGATTCAGATGATTCTCATATCTGTGCAGACAGATGTGCTGCTACAATGTTGAACACAAACTGAGATCCACGAGAGCTGTGACTGTGTGACGTTCCTTGGCTTGTAAGTATGAAGTAAACAGAGTAAGGCAGCCATCTGAAGATAAGGGGGCATCCAAAAGTGCACCCTGGCTTAGCTCAAGAGCTTTGGCATTCACACACAAATCGATGTCACAGCACACACACTTGCATTAAGAAAACAAACGAGGGCGGGAGGGAGCACACAGACGCCGAAGTCAGGAGGCCCTGCTCTGCACTCGGCCAGAGAGGCCAGTTCCTGAGGGCACAGCACTATGATAACTCAGGGTGACACAAACCATCCAGATAGCCAAGACGAACAGGATGGCCTAACGCCAAAACACACAACACAAGCAAAATAAGCTCGCTATCTAAATCCAGCCTCCAGTGACAGAGGGAGTGTCTATATCTGCTTGTGTTCTCTGAAGTGTAACACAGCAACCAACCCACTCTGCCGGCTCACACCGAAGGCCACAATCATTCGTGCCACGAAAGATTAAGGGTGTAAGAGTCGAATTTTCATTAAACTAATTGCGGCTGTTAATAGGCCCTCCTTCAGACTCCAGCCTTCTCACATCTGCACTGCAACTACTGAGGGAAGCTTATCATCTGATCACAGTGAGCTCAGATCCTCTGCCTCCACTAGCAGCTCTGAGACAAAGAGAACACTGTCTGTCAATAGCCTAATACGTGTTGGCCAGTGCTGCTTTGCTCATTTGGAAATTGGGATACAAAGCTCTTCAATGTAAATACCAAAAAAATCAGCCCTGGCTGGATGCTCTTGAAAGCTCTGCTCTCTTCTAAAAGCTTCGAGGTAGAGGAGTTAGATTTCTATCCCTGGCAAACACGACCGCAACACTGGGAGCAGTAAATCTAACAGACCAGGAGGGGTAGAAAAGATAGAGGGAGAAGGAAATTCCAGAGTGAAGTGAGGCTGGAGCAAGTCCCTGAGCTGAGCAGGAAGCAGAGAGAACAGGAGCTGCTCACTGCGTGGTGGACAGACAGGTCAGGAACGTCCAGAACAGAAGGAAACCTCCGGCCTGGTTCTGCTCCAGAGATAGGGGTCGTCTGACGTGTGACGAAGATCGGGAATATGACTTTTGCTCAAATCTCACAGCTGTGATGTTTAAATATGTCAAAAAGAACAAGATATTTTACCATCACTGCTGACATTTGTGGGAATCCTGCGAGTCAGGCGTGCTGGGAGGGTTCTGAATGAATAAACCAAAAGCACCTGCATTCACAGACGCCTCAAAGCGAACATCACTTCAACGCGAGGTGCCTGGATTGAGGAAGGATCTTGCGGCTGGAAGTCAGCAAAGTTGTTAGCAAATAATGCATTCATTAGAAGCAATGTCAAATGTGATTTACAAAGCTATTTAAGAGAAACTGGACCTGACATGTGTGAGACAGCTGTAACCTTTCATTTCCAAGTCTGCAGCACTGTTCCAACACACAAAAGCTTTTAAAGCTAAAGCGGGTACAACGCAACAACTCCAGTCCCCCAGCGTGAGCAGAGTGTCACAGACGAGTCCCTGGCTTCCTCCGGGTAAAGAAAGTAATTACTTGTGGAGTTGTGTGATATTCTGGAGCATGGTTTTTACGTTTTACAATATGTTTTTATCCACGTTCCTGCTCTAAACGTAATGCAGCCATTTGGAATCCCTGTTGTGTCAAAGAAAATCCCAACTGCTAGCGTAGCCACGGCTCTACAGGCTAATGAGCACGAGCACGCAAACAATACAGCAACTCTTAACACAGCTAGTGTACACATAATAATAATAATAATAATAATAATAATAAAGAACAAACATCCAGCAACACTTTTGAGGATAAAATAGAGGCTGTTGTGTAATGTACAAAGTCCAGCCATAACATTATGACCACCTCACTCATTGTCCATCCTCTCAGCTCCACTGACTGCACAGGCCCCCCTTTCACCCTGTTTTTTTTACCCCTAGTGCAGAAATAAGGTAGATACTGCCTCATTTATAATGGGTCCTGAGCTGTCTTTAGCTTCCTTTGTCCAACTCAAGGCTTTGGTTCAGCGTTTTCTTCATTGATGAAGTAATTTCTGTTGTGAAACGCATTTTCTACATTGTGATCATGACTAAGCCGTTCACTGTGGTTACAATAATACATTACATTTGTAGATATCCAACTTCCCTTTGATTTAATCATTTAAACATTACAAAATACATCATGAGAAGTGGGCTGTCCTAGTCTCGTCAATTTCTTCCCACTCAGTCTTCTCCGTCAGATCTCTCAGGACCCATCAGCTGTAAAGCTAATGCACTGCAAAGTGGTTGTTCTTAGGCGGTGAACATGGAACACTTTACTCCTTACACTCATCATCACCAGAAACCTGCCGGTTAGGAA
The DNA here is from genome assembly GCF_029633855.1 of Hoplias malabaricus. NCBI lineage: Eukaryota > Metazoa > Chordata > Actinopteri > Characiformes > Erythrinidae > Hoplias > Hoplias malabaricus. Next base: position 337,238 of record NC_089815.1, on the reverse strand, counting down.
TGGATGATTCAAGAGCTTCCAGGAACGCAGGACTTTCCGTAGCAGGAAACATAATAATTAAGTGTGTGATAGGATTGTGATCGGACCAGTCTGATCAGTGGAGCTGAACACGGCTAACACTCGCATCTGTGACAGTGTTGGGGGTTTTATGCTGAAAAGGCAACCTCAGTCATATGCAGCCTGGCCCCAGGCCAGAGACACGTGTCATGACTCAGCAGAGATGGAGATGAAGGATGTTTGGAGGGAACAAGCCAATATCGTGGAAAGTATAAATACAACCAGAGAAAGCGGAAAGCAAACCTGGAGGTCTGAGCGAGACGGCTAGGAAAGATAAACTGACACAGGTTATTCTTTAAAAGGAACGTAATATGACACTTCACTGACCATCCGTCATTGCTACTCTGAGCTCAGCACTGCAGAAACTACACTATGTATCTCTGGAGAAGGCAAGGAAACCAACCCCCTCCCCATTGTCCCAGGAGCAAAAACCTTAGAGTTTTCCTTTAAGTCTAAAAACAGTCTGCTGCACTGTTGAGACAGATGTGAATCCAAGATCCCTGGCACACACTTTTCCCATAACTCCAATCACGAGAGCATTTTAGAGCCACGTTCCTCCTCTCGTCGTCTACACGGCTGAGCTTCCCCATCAACGTCCACCGTAAGTTACAGCCCGACACCTGCCCTGGTCCTGTCGGGAAGAGGCAGAGAACAGTGGGCATCTAGTCTCTTTCATCCATTACTCGCTTCAAAACAGTGCCACCTAGTGGGTGGGCGACAGAGCAGATATAAAATCATGATACTCCTAGATGTTTTCTTGAGAAGAGACGGCACAGAGAGAGAGAGAGAGAAATGACATGGAAATAAAGTGAGAAAACTAGAGAGAGAATGAGAGGGTGAAAGTGAGAACAAGAGACGCATTATCCTCTCTGACTGGAGTAGAAAGGCCCAAGATCAGTACAGGCCTTTTCTCCTCCCTCTCTCTACAGCGCTAAAAATATCCGTCCGGACACAGGGACTCGTCTGGGAGGAGGTGGAAGGGTGGGACTGTCATCTGCGACTTTAAGAGAGTTCAGTCCTGACAGCTGGACAGCAGTCTCCCCGAGCCATGGCCAGAGCTAGACCTGACCACGGCGAAGCCACAGACGCTAAATACGTGTGACCTTGTTTAAATCCCAGCGCTCAGCTAGACATGACTCTCACTTTAGCCAAATCTGACACGAGGTACTGTTTATTTATTCATTTATTTATAACCTTTTACTTTATTACGAAGCCTGAGCTCAGTAAGAGCTGAAACCTCTCCCCACTGGACTCTCAAAGGCAAAAGACTGGAAACAGTGAATAACGAACAGATTCGATATCATCTCTCAGTGCTGAGGCTTCTGGGTCGTTTTCTTACATACGTTTAAATACGTTTTCCCTTCTCGCTGAAAAATTAATAACTTGTACTTGCTTTAACTGGAAATTCAGTGAATAAAACGTGGACTTGTAGCTGTGTTTATATTCATTAAACCCTCAAACTGATCAGAACCTGAAACGCTCAGCAGCATCTGGAGAAGGGTTATTAAGAGTAGGACGAGCTCATTCATGCTCAAGGTCATTCACCATTTATAGCTTGTACATTCTCCACAGAAAGACAAAAGAACATTGTTATTCCACCTTAAGTGAAGCGTAGGTGTTGACTCACTCCACCGGCCTGACAAAGCACACGAGGAGCCAAAAATATTTCCTACGTCACCAAGCATTTCCGATCAGAGTCAGGCGTGGCGCTGTCACAGAAATTCCATTATCGACTTAATCGCTAAATATCTGCTGACCTGAGTGTCGTTCCTGGTGTTTATTGGTTTATATAAGAGACAACATCACCAGCCTCTTGCTCTGGAGCTGCTGTGTGGATTTCTTTGAAAACAGTGGTTATTCATTTATTTATTTAGAATAATATTTAAACATATTTAATATTCCGATGTCAGAGTATTGCTTTACTAAAAGTTCATAGCTTTTTAAAGGATGTAACTGTGCTCTTTTATAGCATTATATCTGAGGCAATATATCAACCACAAAATGGCTGCTCTGACAGGTCTATTCACGCACCGCACTGTAATGAACCTGAAGAGTGCTGGTGGTCTGAAGGCCTAGCATTAGGAGGCTGCTGCTGGTAGAAAGGGAGGGGAAGGGACAGGAGCTGGAGAGGCGGGTGTTTCCCGAGAAAGAAAGAAAGAAAGAAAAGCAGCTGGGATGGTTTATATACAACTGAAGTGATTAAAAGTGAAACAAAAGGGAGAAACGATGTTTTAAAAAGAGCCCTGAGTAAATATAATCTTCCCTGGTGAGCCTCGGCCCTAAACAAATGTCGCACGCCTACCAATCAGAGATGCTTCAAAGTGCTAAGTTTACAGAATCCTAACATATCCCAAAGCAGGACCACCACAAATGGATGTTTAAACACTGTACGGGACGGGTCCGGAAGAGATTACAGCCATCACACGTCCCACATTCAAGTAAAGTGTGGTGACGGAGGTTAAGCGTCCTCCTCCTTTCCCACCGCACGCTGACAGACATACATTATGAAGTGATGGGGACTATGGCCGGATAAATCATAACCAAGCTGGAGCGTTCCCATCCATTATGTCCTAACCTTGAGGCTTCTTAAAATACATCTTAAACCATCAAAATAACAAAAGGAATAATCCTAAAAGACAGGCGTTTCACCTGGAGCTGAGCTCATTAGCGCGGCCTTCTTGTTTAAACCCTACATGGGTGTACTGTCAAGAAAACAAGCTGGAACATATGTAACCCTGAGGCTAAAGCAGATATTCAACATTGATCAAGTTCAGGAGACCTGTTGAAAAGGAAGCCTTCCTTAATGAAGTGCAAGATTGAAAACAAGATCCTTCTACACACAGCTATAACATTAAACCCTAGAAACATCCGTCTGGGACACGTCAAAGATTTCGGCTTTTAATTGAAGCCATGCATCTGGGTGACATCCTAAAACCACATGTCTGCAGATGTCAACTGGTTCTCGTCATAAAGCTACAGACTGAGTCATGTTCTTCTCGGCTCTGGAGGAGGAGCAACACCCTTCTTTATTGATCCTTCAGATCCTGTATGAGGCAGGGATACTGAGAGGGAGAGAGGGGAGAGAGGTGGAAGACAGGCAGCTTCGATACTCTCCAGAGGCACTGCTGTTTTAAAACCATGTCCTGACGGGACTCGGGAGTTAACAGCTGCCCTTTGATCCCAACGGTGGCGCTGTGAAAAGGTGACAAAAAGGTAGCAGAACAGCTGCAAAACAATAACATACTGTTAGGACATGCACACTTGGCTCAGGCGCGGTGGGAACGGATGGGTGACCTGTGCCGTGATCCCAATGCTGTTCCCTGGGGGTAGCCTCTGTATCAATATGTAGACCCCTGAAGACAAAGACAGGAATACGACTAGCCACTAGGACACAACAGATTGGGGGGTAAAATCCATTAAGAGAGAGAGAGATATATAGAGATATGTTTATACAAAAAAGGCCAGTCACGCTGACATTACACAGATAAAGACCACTACAGCGAGCAAAGTCTGCGCACCATAAAGAAACTGCAAAGGACGGGTGAGAAAGAGACACAGAAGAACAATGAAAAAGACAGATAGGCTACTCTCCTGAGCTAAATGAGTTTTGGGAGTGGCCTCCAGATTGTGGCAGCTGTTAAGGCCATTACAGAGATGGGCAAGTGTAGAAGGGACATATTGCCAGGACTTGGATTTACGCAGCTTTCTTTCCACAGAAACCGTCCGAGCCTACGGAGCCATTGTTCCTCAACCATGGCCAAATCATATGGCCTATAAATCCTGGCTTACGCCAAGCTGCTGCACAAAGCCATTACCAGCCTTGGACCGGCACAGAGGCTGAACAATACAATCAGTTACATGCCAAAACAGACAGGGCCTCTTCCTTTCGCTCCATCTTTGTGACCATGGGAGCCGCTGGCATGTGCCTGCGCCCACACAGGCGCTGCGGCGCTCCGCATGACCCACGTGGGGCGCAGGCAAAGTCTAATTAATTGTGTTTATCAACCTTCCGTGGAGCCAGTGTCCAACTGAGAAACACAATAGGCTTCACGCTGTGCCTGATGAAGGAAGTGGAATGGGATCGGTATGTGGCGGGATAATCTCCTTCCCTTTCTGCCTGCCCTCATTTCACCCTTTCAAAGGTTAATTGCAAATTTAATTCATGGTAACATAGGCTTGTCGGTTTGGAGGTGTACGGACTGCTTCAACCGGACGGGGGATGGCAGGAGGGATCAGCAGTTGATTCGGAGTCATAGCCAGCTGTGTATTATCAGCTGCCGTGGCCTAAAAGCTTCTGACATCTCTGAGACTCTCTCCAAGCACTTAGAAAAGCTAAGGAAGCATAAACTCTGCCTTTCTTGGAAAAGGCGAAAATATTAAAAAAAAAAAAAAAAAAAAAAAAAAAAAGTGTCTGCAAAATCAGGAGCACTCAAGGAAAGTCAAGCATCGATGACAGCACAGCTTCAGATACTGAAACAGAGAGGCAGGGTGTTTGTGTCAACACTGCAAAGCTCATACACCTCATTAACTAGTACAGAGGGAAACCAGCGCTCATATTTTGACTTGCGGTCCGGCAAAATCTAATTAGACCGAAAGCTCGCTGAAAGAGCAGAGTCTCCTCGAAAAACCCGAATGCTCTTCTTATCGGAGGAGCCACAAACCCCTCCGTACACAGAGAATCTAAGCAAGCATTTGGAGATTGGTTGGCTTCCAAATAAAATCTGCTTTCCAGACGTAGGCGGATGAGTGGTTTGTGCCAGAAAGAGCATTAGCCTTTCTACGCAATTAGGCACCAGGCAACAACCATAGTAAACGCCCTCTGGTCAACGTTAGAGGAGCGGCGAATGTGCCCACTGTGAAGGCATTTAAAGCCTGCTTCACTAACGCCGGGGTGAGATCCACTTCTGCAAGTCCTGCATTTGATGGAGACGATCAGAGATGGCAGTGCAGCTGTGCAGGGTTTGATATTTGAGCTAAGGGGTACCACGTTTGTCAGTCTGCCTGCCTCTATCCGAGCAGAAAGACATTTGGATGCAGCCCAAGAGGAGAGGAAGAGCAGCCAACATCTATCTTTCTGTCAGGACACAGACGCTGCAGTCCCTGAGCCTGTGCAAAAGAACTCCTCTCTTACTATCAGAAAACAGAACGAGACGTGACAGACTCTAACTGTCATGTTCCAGCGTCCTCTCTCTTCATTGCTCTGAGAAAGAGCTAATTGCACAGAGCTCATATTCAGATGAAGATGTGAGACAATCCTCCCAGGAGTTAAAAATGACATCTATTTCCCTTCCCCTTTCTTTAAACGCCTCGACTGGACAGGGTGGGCCTGCTGACCATCGGCTCGGTTAGACTAAACAGTGAACTTCCTCTATGAGGACTCCTTTATTTGGTCGTCTGTTCATATTTTGGTGATGAGTGACATTTGGAGGATTAACCAAGCGTCTCAAACTGTCCCTCAGTGTCTCCCAGGCACCCTCGAATTATATCGATTTTACTTCTGATTATTGATTCGAGTTCTAACGTTTACGTATAAAAATCTCTATATATTTAACTTTCAACTCTGTGATTCATGAATTTTAGACTATTTTATCGCTACGTTTATAGAATACTGAGTGACACATTATGAATAGAAATGTGAATTATAACTTCCTTAACACAAAAATAAAGAAACTGTTAAACTTCCCGATCTCAGAGCCAGTCTGATCAGAGACAGTCCCGATCTCAGAGCTAGTCCCGATCTCAGAGCCGGTCCCGATCTCAGAGCCGGTCTGATCAGACAAAGTGACCTGTGAACAATGACATAATTCATGGCTTGCTTTACACAATAAAGCAAATCATGAATGAAATCATGTGATTACTGGAACTTGTATATGATCTAGAGTTAAAACTGCTGCTGTAAAGTTCATTACACACAACTCAAAGTGATTTCTGTGGAATTTGGGAGCTGATCGTGCTAAAAAACAAATAAAAGGTAGGTAGAGAGACGGCTCTGTTTTGGTGAAGACATCAGTCTTGACCCTTCGTTCTCACAAACCAAATTTATATATATTTATCATTTTTAAAAATCACACAGCTCTTGGAAGTTTGGGACTGGTTTCAAACCGGAACAGGGTTTTGAATCCCAACCCTACCTTCCACCACTGACTAAAAGCCTCCCCAGCACTGCCCTAACTCCAAAAGGTCAGACTCTGGCTGGCTCTCTCTGCCACTCTCTCTCTTGTGAACTGTGACTGAAGGTGAAAGAGGACAGGGTGCGTTATCTGAATGCGTTTCTTATCCAACAGGAGAGATCGCTCCTCTCTCATCGTGTTACTGCAATTAGAGTCGCAGGAGCCAGGAAGACAAGTCCAGAGCATTCCACTTCACTGTAGAGCGCCATTCATCAGGAGGGAGCTGGAGATTAAGCGCTTCAATCCGCACTGGACCGTCCCGGTCCATTCACCCAGAAACCCAACTGAAGCACAACCAAACATAAGTACATAAACACACCTGGAAAAGGCTAAATTTGACACACTGTAAAATAAACGAAATGCCCCTGATGATGCAGTACGGCGTGGACAGAAGGAGACGTGAAGTAAAACAAACTGTGGTCACAAAGAAGGCAAAAACACATCTTAAAAGCTTTGGGAAAAGTTGAGGGTGTTGCACCATCTGTGTCCAGCCTCCCACTACTCGGCCACTGTGGTGTAATTTAAATGTAGATTTGAGGTAGGACTGGGTGGATCTCTTCTGGACTTCCACAGGGACATGAGTGCAACCCTCACATGTTCTTTCTTTGACTTCAAAGTTCCAGTTATTTAACAGTGAAACTTTTCCATGATAATTTCCCCTTCGTTCAACCTGCCAATTACAACAATGATTCATAAAAGACGAGGCGGCTGTCCACAGGACTCAAAGAAAACGACAGTAAACCACAGAGGGAGAACAGTCTTAATCAGACCTAGAGTAATAGTCCTGCAGGATCCTCCATTCATACGTTCATTCATCTTTGTAAATGACATATTCAAGTCCAAGTCCTATATCAAAGAACACCTCTCCTGTAGACACCACTTCATACGGCGGTGGAAGTCAAGCAGATCAGAAAAATCATCCAATTACGAAAAGGAAGATCAAGAATTACCACAGTAAACAGACCATTTGTGTGAATTTAATAGACTGCATACGGAGTGTCCGGTGTTTGATGATAAAATAGATTTAAACATTAAAGCTTTAGTCCCCCTTCACCCTCTGAGAGGCTTTCATTACAGTGAAACTTTCAGAAATGGCCCAAGTTCACCACTCTCCTGGGCTTCCTCTTGGTGGGATATCATGCCATCGCATGAGCGACAGAGACACTTTCTTAAAATTAGTTTCCACTGAGTTGTAAAGTCCCACGCAGTCAAAAATACCCCGTAAATATCTGACAGATGGTTCAGAGAGAAGCCAAGGGGGACAGACCCATCAAACCGACATCCATTCACCGACATCAGGAGACTAGACTTCCCAGAAGTTTAATAAGTGCAGCCGTCCTCCGTCTGAGAGGTTTTATTTCTGCCCGGCTACTCCTTTAATATGAGAACATGGAACTTTTCCATGCCACCACCTCTCGTTCAGCCAGAGGGGGAAACTTCAGCTCCACTCCCGACAGAGATCATCTCCCAAAATCCTAATTGTAAGAGGATATTAAGGCAATTACGCTATGGGATGCCCTAATTGTTCGACCGTTTCAAACGCTGAGGGCTGCCTCGTCACATCCAGCAGGATTTGGTGAGACAGCACTTTCCACAGGGCTGCGAGAAGAATGAGAAACTGGAAAAAGTGAGAGGGACGACAGACTCGCTAGGCTTCCCTCACTGGAAAGAGAACAGGCTCAAGTGGTACATTGTTATTACTCCAGGCACAGAGCTAGTTACTTATGTAGGACGTTTCTTGCTCCACCAGATCCAGACGAGCCTGCAGTCCGGCAGCCGTAGCCATGTCTGACGTTCTCTTCAATAATTAACACAACCCACCCTTTGATGTGAATATTTCAGCAGGTTTGTACCGGCTAGACACAAAATAAATATCGACCGTGACCAAGAGTAAGAGATAGCAGCTCAGCGCAGGACTGTCTGCAGTCGTGAGCAATTTACAAGCCTGACAAACCGCTTTAATTACCACCCTCAAAACACCACGCTTTCCTTGTCCAACAACAGATGACAACCATGCGGCACGAAGACAATCGTGAAAAAGCCAGAGACACACACAAAGGCTTTTGTGTCTCTCGTGGCCTGTCACATAGAGGAGCTTCTTTCTCCTGTTGAGAGCGATGCTGAGGAAGGATGAAGAATTGGCCCTCTGTTGGTGAAGAGAGTGGGACTGCCACCATAATGAACAACTCCTGTCGATCAATGAGAAACGTGCCGTCTCCAGCAGAACAAACGCCTTCAGGCGTCTCTCCGCTGGCAGCTGTTTGACTCTGGCAGGTTGTCACTCACAGTGTGTAATCAAATCTGAGCCTCCTCCTTTCATGTTGGTCTACAGAGCTGCTTTGGCAGTGCAGCTGTAAAGACAACTGTTGAAGGAAGCAGGGACCATTTTGTTTTCGACTTCAAACTGATCATGTCCAAAACATTAAAAAAAAGGACAGAATTTTTAAATCATTAAAGCCTGTCACACCCTAACGACTTCACATTTCATTACTTTGGATGATTCAACAGCTCCACGTCTAGAAGAATTGCAAATCTTTTAAGAAACTGCTCAGACTCGGCTGATCACAACAGCATTTGGAGTTATGGTTCGGATTAAGCCGTGGTCACGCTAGACTTTAGTAAGCTAAATCTCACCAGAAAAATCCCTTTTATTTGAATGGAATTCACTGCAAATGGGACTTTGAACCACAAATATCTGGGGTGAATGCGTTTCGTGAGCAAAACTTTGCTGAGCACCGACAAGCGAATCTGCATACCTCAACCAATCGCATCACGGTTATGGTTGTGGAGACATGAAGGGGCAGGGCTTTGTACACCGTTACCATAGACACAAAATGGAGGACACGCCAACTGTAGCTGTGAGTAAGCACAGGATGTTTGACACTATCCAAGCAGATTTAATAACGTCCTTAACGGCAGGAACATATCTGAGAAGTTTTGAGAGGGAACCTAGTTGAATGCATGTTAAACATAAAAAAAAATCTACATTATTCAAATGTGATAAAACATCCTGCTTTCAAAAGGCTAACTGCACCTCAGAAAAGCTCAATTACCAAAACACAAAGTAGTTCAGCGTGTGGCCACGTTCACCAGAGGCTCATCAGAACCGCCTTCACCCCGAGCTGAGTAGGGCATTTCAGTCCTGCGACTGCGGGAGGAAAGTCAAGACATTCCAGGCACCTTGCTTCTTCTCAAAGACACCCCTCTCCCCCTCCAGAGCCCACCCTTCTCCCGCCCGCCACACAGACTCTGGTTGTAATGGGGAAATTGTAAGTTGAAGACAGGGGCAACCTGAGCTGGCTTTAAGTTTTCACCTGCTTCAGTGGCACACAAAGACATCATTCTCCTGCAAGTCCTGTGGGGAGCGACCTCACCCTTCATAGCACCGCACTAAAAATCTGCAGACACCCCACCCCCTCCCTACTTTCCTTAAGCTGATTCAGAAGTCAGGGCCAACCTCGGCGAAGGGAATCTCTGCATTGTAGTAGGAGGACCATTAGCACCATTAGCACCAACCAAAATTACCTCTGAGATTTATCAGAGCGTGGGGATGGAGAGCAGCAAACAGCTGTCAGCCACTAAGCCACAGTTCCTGGTATCATTATCTCCATCTCTCCCTCTCTTCCTCTCACGCACTCACCTTCCCACACTAGTTTATCCCCGGCTCTGCCAGGGGTGAGGGGGTGATCTACAAAAAGGAACTCCATGTGATAAACAAGGGCTCTGGAAAGCTGATTCTCAGCAGGGAAGGCCCGGACCCCACTGCAGTTTGTGCAGCTGAAAAAAAGGCCCCATGCTAATCGAGCAGTTCTTTGAGTCCAGCTGGAGAAACTCAAACCAAATGCTTAGCAGGCCACTCACTACAGCGAGCCAAAGCTAAAAACAATCGTGACCACTGAGGCGATCCCTATTGTCCGCTGTTTGCAAACAGATGCAAATGAAATTGTGTTTAACAACAAATGGTCACTTCTACTCTCCCTTGAGCAGCGGCCACTTGGTGCAACACAGACCTCAGTTACAGCGCGATAAAGGGGGTAGTTTACGTGTTTAAATACACTTTAAACAAACCATTTACTTACATCTTCATATGAAAGCATTTAAAGTGTGTTCAATTGTCTACAGTCAACGTTTCTCCTCAGATTCCTACAAGAATACGGTCTCTCTCTCTATATTCAAACCTGCATTTATCAATTTGTTAATTCCAGGTACTTTTCACACCCTTACTGTATACTTCCTACAGGACGGACCAATAGAAATGAAATTAAATGATATTAACTTAAATAAACCTTCGCCTTTGTCCTGTGTCTTGAATGCTAAACAGAGGGAGAGAAAGAAAAACCTGAAACTTTATCTTGCCACTTTTAAATCAGGTTATTGAAGAAACAGCACTCGGGTCTGAGCTCCGCTGACAGCTTCTTATCTTTTCAGAGACAAAAAGAGCAGGGCCCAAGTTGTTGGGCCTTTGTGTGAGTTTGGAAACTTACTGAGGCAGCCATTGTCCCGCTACATGTCCAAAAACACTGGGTAACGGATGGTGCCAAGAGGTCAAAGCACAGAACACAAAGAAATCCCTGGGAAGGTACACAGACCTTTTCACTGTATCTGTCCAGTAAGCGCTCACACCGAGTCCTGTGCAACCGCAGCCCCCCCCCAAAGCAAGGTACCTCTGAAAAATACATCCAGATTCATCACTGTAACGGCTGAGCCTTCATTAATAAGCTGTGTGTGTTTATGTTTGATTTGCTAGTACGTGAGTCGATTCCACCGGTGGTGTTCGTGCGTTGGTACACTCAGTGGACATTTGTTTCCAAAGCCGCTAACACCACTCCCTTAAAGAGGATTTGTTTCAGTCTGTTCAAATGTCTCCTTGCATTGGAGGGAATCCCAGTGAACGGCTAAAGCTATGTTTGCTCTGTCGCACTTGACTGTGCATGTGAAAACAGAGGCTCAGTCAGTCTCTCAGCCCCATCACCGATGCTTGCACAGAGATCCGACGAAGGCCTGAGCGCATGTGAGGGGGAAAGAAATCAATAGGATACAAATTGGAGCAGGAGCAGGAGAAAAGGCCACCGCTCTGGAGCTAATGAGTTAAAAAGGTTTCCAGTAGATTCTGGGTTGTGTGCTCTGGAGCGGAGACACCTGGTCAATGCCTCCAGCTCTAAGGCTCTTAGGAAGTAATTGGGTTAAAAGGACAGAGAACTTTGTAGAAGCGCAATGCTGTTTGCTTTGGGGACTTTGAATGAATTGTTCTCACAGTTTGACTCGTCCATCAGAGGAATGCCAGTCAGGCTGGTGGCCTTGGACCACCTGAATGACCCGTGCCCTGGAAAACACCAAGCAGCCAAACAAACAAATGGCCCAACACATGGCAAACAGACCGTGGAGGAGTCTCTGAGGCGAGACGTGGTGGTCCAGAGGTCAGTGTGTCATTCTTCCCTCTGGAAAGTGAATTATGTCATGTGACCTGACCTCTGCCTGCCATCAGCTGCTATAGATACATACTGAACTGAGAGATTTATTTCTACATACTGTGGTAATACTCGTACAGTCCGTGCTATGAACACTGGAGGATGTGCTGTAGATTAGTAGGACTTCAGCTAGACAGAAACCCGCTCAGCGACTCTCAAATTACGGAAGAGGAAAGAAAAAAAATAATCGCGATACAGTTCAAAGAAAAAGCATGCTTTCAGCCACTGCACCCTTTTGTCCTACCACCAAAAGGAGCCACCCCTCCCCTCTCCTTAGACAAACACTGGAGGGAAATGTGGGACATTTAGCAGAAAGGTGGAACAATGCCGTGCATTTGTCCTGCCGCTGGAGCCCCCGCGGTGTGTCCCAAGGCAGTGACGGGAAGCCGAAGTCCAGGCCAGACTGTCTGATCTCAGCAAGGCTCTGATTAAGCAGCAGGGCCACCTGACGTCAGCAGGGGAGCTCCACAAATGAGCTTTATCCATTGGGCCGCCTGTCCATGACTGGATTGACCTTTGCCCCACTCACTTAGACCACAGAGGGACACTAATGTGGATGGGAGCTGTTACTTAAAAGAAGAAAAGCCCTTCATTTCAGGTTAGAAACCGGGCGGTGTGCTGCCGAAGACGGGAAGGAGAGCGAGCAGGAAACGCCTCAGACTTGTATTCTCACAGGGCCCTTAGAGCAATGACAAACGTCAAGTTAATTCATCAATCAGGGTATTGATCGGTAGAGCCGTCTACTCTGGGAGCCAATTTAACAGCACTCTTCCCACCCACAAAACAGTGACAGTGAACCTGATCAATATCATAGATTTTAAAATACTAAGACTTAGAAGACTCAATATTTAAAACACATTCGAGGGGACACTGATATAAGACCACCCAAGCAGTTGTCTGTGGGCTGCCCGAGTCAGAAAATATTTGACATGGTGTAGAGTCTTTAGAACTGCCACGCCCCCTTGTCTGAGTCTGTCCAATCACGGCGCGGGACACACATTTATGTGAGAGCACAAAGATGAGATTAAATGCAGCAAAACAGACAAGCAGAGAGCAATAAGATAACCGAGCAAAAACGGCTAAAAACCAGAGCTCCTCGCTCCTCACTGCTGTGCGCTCGGGGTCGGGGTGAACAGCGACCGGCTCATTATCATTTAAAGGAACAGGTGCTGAAAGAGCGGGTTCTGAACTATACATATTTCTCCAGTAAATGTCAGAATCATTTAAAATATTATCTTTCTTTATTGGCACTAGATCCATTTTGAGATTACAATGATATTTCAAAGCAATAGCTGATGTGAAATTGCTCTGAAAGTTACGCAAAACAAGCCCTTGATGAGTGAAAATTAATAGGGTGGAGTGGCCATGTTGTGATATACTTGTCCAGCTCTACTTTCCCAAACCTCACCCCAGAGACGAAGCCAAAGAGAGCCATCAAGAGATTCCATCATTCCTGCAGACTGTCCTTCACACTCTAAAAGACCAAAATAGCTCAGGGCTAAAAATGGAACTGTTTTAGCTTCAGCAGAGAGAGAGAGAGAGAGAGAGAGAGAGAGAGAGAGAGAGAGAGAGACTCTGTTGGCCACAGATGTGCCGTAACAAAGGAGTAAACATTCTTTATGAGCAAACTAGGCAGAGCCACACAGGGCATCATTTCTGCAGTCGATTTAATAGCTACGGAGTCTCTGCTGCGTCCATTTTCAAACATCACCAACTGCCGAGCCATCCCTACGACTTCTGCTCCGGAGAGACCTTGGAAAAGGAAATCTGCCGGAACAGAGCTGCAGTCTGAAAGCTACTACCCTGCAGGTGGTGGATTATAAGCTTCAAGGGAGGGTTTTTTTTTTTTGTTTTTTTTAGCCGTTCATTTTTTCCCTCTCATGGAGAAGAACGTATTTATGGAGAGAGACAGAAAAACGAAAATGTATGGCCTTCAAAGACACATCTGATCAAAGATAGAGAGGATTTGTACAGGAAGGCTCAGTTTCACGCTCTTCCTCTCTGCGTATGAATAAAGCATGCTCAGCCCACGTCCCCCCACAGAGGATCTTATCTGCGTCTGATGAGTCCTGCTTAAAATAAGCCAAACAAATGCAGGCGAGCGACGGAGGGAAAAACTGCCTGTCGCTATAGCCTCCCCTTAAATCCACACACACAGGAAAAGTCCCACACCTCTTAACGCAGCTGTTCGCAACGTGAGCACAGTGCCCGAGTTTTGCTTCTCGCTAATAAGATTAGACGGAAAAATAAAGGTTTGCCAAAGCCCTCAATGTGCAACCTGTTTCAACTGGAATCCCTGGAAACATTCAGAAGAGCCACGAATCAGAGCACTCCTGTTTAACCCGAATAACACCTCGGACCTCTGCAGTGCTACTGCGGTGATACACAAGGACTCAACAGAAGCTGGAATGTAAACACACACACACACACAAAATAAAGAGGCAAAGCCAAAGAGAGAGGCCTGAAGAGATCACAGAATTCATTAATGATATGTAGTTAATACACGAAGGGGTTTTCCAGGTGGGCACTAGGTCAGGGGCGGAGAGGATCTGAGTTGCCCTTTCGTGGCTGTAACATGAGGCTGATAATAGCACTACATTATCACACCTTTAATTCTAAAAGGGGCACACTTAGCTATAGCTTAGATCAGCTCAGAATTATTGATGAAATTAGATATTGTTTTATTGATAATGCCATTAATATTGTGATAAAATAAAATGATGATCCCCCACAGCTCCACCGTCACTGGGTCCTGGGTTTGATCGTCTTTTCCAATCAGGATGAAGCCGTTACAGAAGATGAATGAATGAATGATCACACACTGCTGTAGCCTTGAGACTAATGCCCAGAAATAAAATACAATTTAAATAAAGATCAATAAATCATTACATAAATAAATAAATCATTACTACTGAGGCCATCGCCTTTAAAATCCGTACTGTGCTTTCTGCCCTGACTGTGTATGACCCACACTCTGCCCCTATTCACAGCTCTGGAGGGAAGTCTGTATAAGACTCGCAGGAAAAACAATCATTAACTGAGTGAACATCCATCGCCGGGTTTTCTATGATTCTCTCGCCAGAAAAGCCCCATTTCTGAGTAAATCCTGGGGTTCGAGCCACAAAAACACATCTGCGCAGGTGTTCCCGACGTCGCACTGATAAATCCGCTATGAATTAACTAGTGTTTATTACAAGACGGAAAAGAAAAGGCAGGAATGACCGGAGGACGGCCCACGGAGTGGATTGCTTTTATTCTAATGAGCACCCCGCATCTCCAAGCACATGGCTTTCTCTTTGTTGTTAATCCAAGAGCAGCACACAGGAGAAATGGAGAAGAGAGAGAGAGAGAGAGAGAGAGAGAGAGAGAGTCAGAAACGCAGCGTGAGGTAAAGAGCTGAAAGAGAGAACGAGACCAAGGAGAAGAATAAAGACTGCAAGAGAGAGAGGGAAAAAAGATTAATTGAAAAAGAGAGAGCGAGAGAGAGGAGAATGCAGGAGACCAAGGGAACATGAGGGTGTGTGGGGAGAGGGAGAGCAAGAGCGAATGAGAAAGACAATGAGACCAAGACAGCGATGGGAGAGAGGGAGAGTCAGAGGAGTTAATTGAAAAAGAGAGCAACGGAGGAGGAGGAGAGAGAACAGCTGAATCAATCTGACCAGCCTTCAGAGCTGTGGATGATCCGTGGCTCATGGACTAACACCACCGTCAGAGCTGGATGGTACACAGATGATTACAGATCAGAGGAAAAGAAGCTTCATTCAGCTGTTTACACAGAGAGTGACGGAGCGTCAGAAGTTGCGCATCAGCAGCGGAGGCAAACAGCTGAGACACTGCCGTGTGCAGTTTAACACTTCGTCCCTCTGTGGAGCCCCTGTTCACACCTGGCGTTAAAAGGATCTCTGCATCTGTCCGAATGCGCATTTAAAAACCAAACGTCACCGTGTGTGTGAGGGGGACGTGATCAAATCCAGCTCCTGGCTCCTGTGTGGCTTAAAAAAACTCAGTGATCAGATCTTGGTGTGTTTACAAACACAGTGATAACTTGAGTGTGTGTGTGTGTGTGTGTGTGTGTGTGTGTGTGTGTGTGTGTGTGGACACTTTCTGATCAAAGATCAAAGTCTGGACGAATCAGAAACTGTGATGAAAAAGGCTGATGAAGGCCTGACCACTATATTCCGGGGACAAAGATTGGGTTTAAAAGTTGTGTTTTCCCCTTAAAATAACAGCTTTAAAGTCACTGTGAGGCTCCACTGCGCTGTAACAGAGAGATTAGAGCCTCTGTCTGTGCTGCTCTGGGCTCAGCACCATAGTGACTGCACTGTGTAACTTTTGAAGGAGGGTTGGATATTACCTCGACCCTCCTCCTTGATTTCAGGACAGTGCTGTAAAAGTGAATTACACTCATCAACTGTAGGGGGAGCCCAGGAGCACAAATACCAAATCTTACCTAGTGTTCCTTTAATGCCAAATGTAGACAGGGCCAGAGACGCATTCACACCCCTGATGACACCTCTCATACCGTGACTGATGACAGAGCCTCCAGTCAGGATGCTTACATGCCATCAGCAGGCGCCAGATGGTTCAGCATCAGAACACCGAGACCGAGGAAATAAACAGCAGCCAAGAGGCTTCAGCAGCCCGGTCCCTGCCCAACAGCTCCTGACGCAGGTGGAGGAGAGTTACGAGGCGCACCCACTGGGAATTAGCAAATGGCTGACTGCGCCATTACCACTGATGGCTTTATTAACAAGGTGATTCACAAGCTACGGCCACAGAACACGTCACATTACAGCCCCCCAGCCCCAAATCCTCGCCCCGATTTCCTCAGCCGTAGCCAGAGTACTAGCTTTAGCGACGCTAGCGAGCGAAAATGAAGGCTAGACGCTTCCTGCAGGTCCTTTTCTAAACTCCCACAACTACAGTGTTATTTAGCAACCCAGGGGTGGTTGTGCGCCCTCCTCCCAAAGTTATATGTGGCATTAAAGGAACACTAGGTAAGATTTGGTATTTGTGCTCCGGGGCTCCCCCTACACTTGATGAGTGTAATTCACTTTTACAGCACTGTCCTGAAATCAAGGAGGAGGGTCGAGGTAATATCCAACCCTCCTTCAAAAGTTACACAGTGCAGTCACTATGGTGCTGAGCCCAGAGCAGCACAGACAGAGGCTCTAATCTCTCTGTTACAGCGCAGTGGAGCCTCACAGTGACTTTAAAGCTGTTATTTTAAGGGAAGAACACAACCAAGTGTTACTTTTAAACCCAATCTTTGTCCCCGGAATATAGTGGTCAGGCCTTCATCAGCCTTTTTCATCACAGTTTCTGATTCGTCCAGACTTTGATCTTTGATCAGAAAGTGTCCACACACACACACACACACACACACACACACACACACACACACACACACACACACACACACACACACACACACACACACACTCAAGTTATCACTGTGTTTGTAAACACACCATGACCAAGACAGCAAGAATGTTGAAGCTTTAATTTAAAGATAGAAATACTAACTGGCGTTGGTTAGGAATGTGAGGAATGCCAAAACACAGAAGTTACAGAAGACATGGGCCTTGTGTGTATTTCCTGTTCAGAACAGTGCCGTAGAATCAGCACATTTACTAGAATTAACCAAACCATTACTAGCACTAATGCACCATAAATAAGAGCAACAGTCCTCTAATCTGCCCCTGAGCTCTGATTGGCCGGTCGAGTGTGAGCCGGATGTTAAGGGACCGGTCACAGATGGCGAGTGCAGAGATGGTCAGACACAGAGGAGCTCGGGCCAACAGCTTTAATGGAAGTGTTTAACAGAGACCCATCTCACGGGCGGAACGCTCCAAACCAGCCGCCCCGGAGCTCCCTGTGACCCAGAGAGGCTCTGAACTAACGCAGACTCCTTAAACAAAGGGTGTGTGAATTGTGAGAGCGCTGGTTGTTTGGGTTTCAACTGCAAAAGAAAGATCTATAAGAGTATTGTGAAAATGCCAACGTAACATTTTTGCAGAGGCATCCAGCCCTGGGTTACAATCGTATCACATCAAGATAAGGTCCGAGATTTTACCGTCCTCCTTACAGGAGTAATCTCTTTCTTGGTAATTTCCCTATTTTCTAAGAGCCTCACCTCCGCTCTGAGTCAGCACGTTGGTGAGGCGAGGCAGGGAGAGGAGAGCGGAGAGGCCGCAGCGCCAACATGCCAGCACTCCTCTAACCAGGGCTTGGGAGTCCGTGCCAAGACACTGCCAGCCCTGCCAAGCAGACAGGCTGAGGCCTGCTGTCAGCGGGGCTCAGGAGAGTCGCTGGCTTTTGGTTTTCTGGCTACACACGGCTTCTGGCAGAGTCCACGCCAAAAAGAGACGACCATTTCAAAAAGAACTAAAGAAAAGAGGAAGAAAAAGAAGAGGGCGAGGACTGAACCATTAGAGCAGAGGACACTGAGGGCCGAGGCAGCGACAGCATGTGAAAGACAGAGCTGGAGCCAGGAATGATGGGTGACTGAGAAAATAAAAGAGAGTGTGTGTGTGTGTATGTGAGAGAGAGGGAGAGTACAAGATGGAGAGATAAAAGACAGCGTGTGTTAATAGAGCCACAGCTGTAAATCATTCCCACTGAGAAGTGAGGAACACATAAACCCTACGATCTAATGACGAATCGATAAATAAATCCAAGGAAAACACAGACAATATTCATCTCCTACAGGAATATTTTCATTTGTTTACACGGTCACGCCGCCAGCGCTGGTAAGGACTGGTTCACAACACAATATTTAAACGTTAACAAACAGAGACTCTCTCCACCTTGACCAAATTCATTTTAAATGCAGTGTGTGTTTGGCGTCTCCAGTTGCGGATGCGTGTGATCAGTGGAAACGGCACGACACGGCGGCAGCTATTTAGGGAGAATATGAGCAGACGACAAAGTAAAAAACAACACAAACTCCGGCTCCTTTTGACAGCGGGTGCAGGTCTTGATGTATTTCTGAGTGTATTTCTGACACAGCAGAGTCAGGTGCGTTCAACCGCACGTCCATAGATTTAAACTGCTGCCAGACTCTGGTCATTTCAGCTCATGTGACGGCTGACAGTGCTGTATCCATGGCAACATGGACAGCCTTTTGTAATGCTGGCAGAAAGATGGTTTCTGAACCTGTGCTGAAAAGAAATGAACTGTGGATTGGAGTTGAAGACACTGTGGTTACTTTGGGTTGAAAGAAAATGGCCGACATTCAAACACCTGCTAGATTTAGGAGATTAGGGCAAAACACGTTTTAAAACGTTTATTGTGTAACGTAAAATTGTAATTCATAATTCATAAATGAATTAAAATGGCAATTGTCATTATACAGGGGGTCCTCGACTTACGACGTTGATCCGTTCCTACGTCGCATCGTAAACCGATTTTCGGTGTAAGTCGGAACATACGTACACACTGTACGTAAATAACATACTGTAAGCACTGATCCTGTCCTAACACCTATCCTCCTCGGTCGCACACACCACACACGCAGTTCACATTACGACGTTTACGACGCAAAAACACTTAAGTCAAAACAAGGCTTTATACAGTAAATGGGAGATGTGTCGTAACCATGAAACATCGTAACTCAGGACTGACGTAACCCCAGGACCTCCCATATTCAACAAAAAATAACCAAAAGTGACGTATAGTGAAAGCGGCGAGTGATTCATTTATAAATTAATTGGGCACTGAATTCGTTCTGAGCTCCATCAGGAAAAAGTGCTGCAGAAGACTGATGGATTTGTTCTGTTCTTTGGGATGATACTGTAACCAAAATTACGTGTGAGTTTGGGTTTAGACGATTTACAGCTGAGATTCCACTGTGAGCCGTTGTGAGCGAAGACTATTAATACTTTATTTGAATACCGTTGGAAGTGGTAAAGCCCAGGGATTTTCTGTTTAAATTCAGTAAAGTCCAGGGGCAAAAATGTCCTCCCAGTGAACATCCCAAAGTTTTGGGAACCTGTGAGACATGTTGCATGCTGTGGTCATTCCTCCTGCAGCCGGTTCTAAATCACTGTCCATCTGTTTTTGTAATGTTTTCTGTATCAATTTTCCTCATTTATTGCATCACTGTACCTCCCCCTCTCTCTAGTGAATTGACCGTGATGTCCTCGCCCTCTTTCTACGGTCCCCACATGGTCAAAAACTGGATTAATAATATTAACAATAATAATAATAATAATAATAATAATACTTCATGAAGATAATTACTTGTTCCTATTAATTAAATCCAAACATGTCTGGGTGGAGGTCTGACACTTGGTGATGTATGGCCTGGTACAGCCCAGAAAACACTCAAACATCCAGCTCCACACTGATGAGATGAATAGTGCATTGTAAGGATTAGCTGAAGGAACATTTCACCTAGCACTGATAACGAGAAAAATCTCCTCGTCTCAGCCAAGCCTTGTCCGGACTCCAAGAGCACAAGGATCAGTTCTTTGGAAGTCAATCCCTTCAGGACTACAGAGCTAAGACAAATTAATCAAAATAAGCTGACATCCCCTTCAGTTTACACAGCCGCTCCGTCAACACACGGCTAAGAACTGGTTCCACACACAATATTTAAACTTTAACACAGAGTCGAAACCCACCTTCCTCAAATTAATTGGAAATGCGCGGCATCTTTGCCGTCCCCAGACGAGAGCGCGTTTGATTAGTGGAATCAGTGGAGCGTGGCTCAAAGGCCTGCTTTTAGGAGGATGAGAGAAGCAGACACGATCAAAACAGCATAAGCTCAAGATTTCCAGCGGATGCAGCAGTCACACTGATGAAACAGGCACACAGCGGGAAATCGCTTGGGAAATGCTGATCACAGCGAGGACCGGCCCAAAACCGAAGCGTCCTTTATAACGGTCCGCTCAGCTCCAATTACAAAACGAGAGGCTGTTCCCAGAGCCCATTAACGCTAACGCGCGAGTCTCTTGCGTTTACTTGCAAATGCTTTAAAGACCTCTCTTGAATAACTCTCTGAGACAGAACGCCATCATCTTCTCAAAGCTTTGTCAGTCCAGCAGGTCAATGTTGGGTCCTGAGGTGAACTACGACGGACTGGTTCGTGCATGGTTTCCAGGTAAGAACAGTAACCAAATTAAGCACATTTGTTTAAGGTACGCTATGGCTCCATGACACGGGAGAGGGGGACAAAACACACGACCATAGGTTTGTAAGAGTACCACCTCCTTTCTGGTGGCAAAATGCCAAAGGACAATGTTCCTCTTGTATTGCGTCTTGTCTAATCTGTGTGTGTGATTGTACACACCTGCTGGAAACACCCGACCTTCAGCCTGCAGTATCCTACACACTAAAAACAAAATGGTTCTACAAGGATTCTTTGGTAATAAAATTGGTTCTGTATCAAACCCTGAACACGCAAAGAAAGGTTCGTTCTGTTGTGAAGGGGTTGTATATAAAACCTTTTAGAAAAGGGTTTAACATGGCACCAAAGGTGGTTCTTCTACTGTTACAAACTCGACCTCGCAACGATAATAGAACTGTTCTTGGTGCCGTATAGAACCCTTGTCTAAAGGGTGCTGTATAGAACCATCTACAGCACATTCACCATCAATCTGAAGAACCCCTTTATGATGTAAAGATCCCTTTAATCATGCAAAATGTTCTTTGAGTGTTCAGGGTTCTATATACAGTGTGTGAGGAGTGGGAGAAGAGGGTTGCATTGACAATGGGTAGCACTGAACACATTTTATAAGTGGTCAGAAACTTGTAAATAACTCATGAAAGAATACGTTAAAACCAAGCACACCATCATTTTTCTTGTGAAATTCCCAATGAGTTTGATGTGTCACATGACCCTCTTCCCATTGAAAAAACAAAAGTTGGATCCAAAATGGCTGACTTCAAAATGGCCGCCATGGTCACCACCCATCTTGAAATGTTTCCCCCCTCCCATATACTAATGTGCCACAAACAGGAAGTTAACATCACCAACCGTTCCCATTTTATTAAGGTGTATCATATAAATGGCCACGCTGTAGAACCAAGTTCATTAGTAAAGAACCCTTGAAGAACCATCATTGTGTGTGTGTATGCCATAGGGCTGGACAATTTATCAATTTGATAAAGACAGGTGTTTTAAAGAACATTCCAGATATGTCGAGTTGCATCATTCACAGCGTCTGACTCCGGCTGATGTTCGCTACAGTTCAGAGTCTCCTCTAGGACCTTGTTCAGCGGCGGCGACAGGCCCAGGAACAGATGTTTATTTTGCCAAATTAAGTGTGAAATAAAAATAAAACATGTACATAAGCAGGAGAATTGGGAATTTACTCTAGGAATTATATAAATAAATGGGAACTGTAGCTAAAATATAAATACAAAGGAGGCCTAATCACTCCCACATTCTCTCTCTTTCTCTCCAGAAGAAAGTTAACCAGGAAAACAAGTGAACTAAGACACTGGGGTCTGTAAAAACAACACGGCTTTATAGGAGGAGGATCCAGACTTGGCAAATTCATTTTTCAGAAGTCTGTAGACACAAGTCGTGGAGGTTCTGTGGCTTTTGTATTGTTTATATCAATTCAGACTACTGCTTGATTAAATAACGTCAAAACAAAATCAGGAAATATATCGTGATACCAATTTTGGACATATCACCCAGCCCAGCAAGGCCATCATTACAGATGATCGTGTGTTAATGGTGATCACGGTGACTAGATTCATTTTAGAAGCTGTTTACATTCGGAATCTCCTCTACAAATGCATGTCATTATCGGAAACCTCTGGCTGGAAAGACATAATCAGACACGGTCATCTTCCGTAAAGCCTTGTTCTGAATATAAACCCAATCTCGCGTTCTCTGGAGCCACACTGAAAAAGCCAAGACCCAAACAAAACAGGCTCAGGAACTGGGTGGTAGTTCCCTGACCTTATCAGGGCCATGTTGGTCGTCCTAATGCTGAAGAATGCTTTATGTGGCGGCGATCTCTGCTGGTTTCCAATTACGTTAAGCACTCCATCTGCCAAATCTGATCCAGTGCCAGGCTGTCTTCCCCGCGGACTCTGATTAACAGTAACAGCCATACCACCCAGCTGGTGTCCAATCAGGTGTTTAGGGTCTTAGAGGATGAAATATGGTAGCAGGTACAGTTTAGCTGAGCTCAATTTCTGCCCCTATAAACCGACTTAAGCCGCGTCTAATCCCTTCACCAGCTATGACCATTTCAGGGAAGAGGACACCCGTGCACTAGCGAGCAACACACTGGATCTGACGGAGGATAATAGAGGACCTAGGAAGGTCTCTCACGAAAGACTACACTGATCCAATAACCTGCTTCACAGGGGGGAGTCAAAGCAGACGGCACTCATTCCTGTCACTCACTAATCTTTATCACTCGTGTTGATGAGCCACCTCACGCTAACATGCAAATCAACCTGCAGAGATGTTTAATATCATCCTCCAGACAGAGAGCTGAAGCCATGATTCCCTCAAACCACGAACCAGAAAACATTCACCACGGCTGTTTTCTTTTTTCTTTCTGCAGTGAATGGGTTCAAAAGAGTGACAGAGATTTTCTATTCTTCAGGCAATAAATGAAGCAAATTTGCATATTCATAACAAGGTGTGCAGCCACATCGACCAATCAGAAGCGTGAATTGTGTTCACTACTACTTTGTTTTCTTCAGGGTCTGAAATTTCAGAAATTTGCGTTTGAAAAAAAATTTCAAAAAGTAAAAAGATAATTATTTATTATTTTGCAAAATAAATAAATTAAATTCCACCAATTCAACAAAAAAAATGTTCAAATAAACGTTTCATTGTCAAACTCTGTCTCAAACAACATGAAACCTTAGGGGCTTTTCTCATTAAGTCCCATTTTTACGGACAAAAATAAATAAATAAATAAAATGCATGTCAAGTTTTAAGTACAAACACATGTATATTAACCGAGTCCGAAACTGATGGACTGCGACGCTGCGTCTGATTTGTAATAAAACCTGTTGCATCTCCTGCGTTTCACGGACGTGTTAAAATCAGACGGACCAATCAGAGAGCCACCGTCACGGTAACAGAACAAACCAATGAGCAGGAAGGCGGTTGAACAGCTCGTTTTGTTCGCAGTGGAAAACTAAAGCTTAAAGAAGAAGCAACAGGGTGAGTGTAAAAAACGCAGTGGTTAATGATGATATAATCTCTTTTAATGAGAGGAACACCACGCAGAAGCAGAGCCTCAAACTTCCCCAGGGACCTTCGGAAACACTGCTGAACTCCCGTGATGTTCCCGACACTGGGGTGGGATTCGGTGTGTCGTTTAGTCGTGGTGTTTAAAGTAAAATCAGAAACTGATCATCGCTGCTACTCTTTGCTAATGAACCGCTTTCTTCTTCCTCTTCCAGTGTCTTCCTGTAACTTCAGAGCTCTGAGACAAAGACGGTTTGGTGCGAAACAAACCACACTCTGTGAACAGGCCTTTACACGGATCCTACGGCAACAAGAAGCTTAAACATCCTTAATACCTCAAAAACACACTGATTCTTCAGGTGATTACTGCACTGTTTTCTAGTGAAGAAAATAAAGGCTATTCAGCGGGGGGGGTTCTAAAGCTAAGACTACAGACAGAAAGTGATATGGACTGAGCGTCTAAGATCAGAGCCTCACACACACACTGTTCCCTCAGATTCCATACTCTCCTCAAGCTGAAAGTAGTTCTGACATCATCTTTCAAGACGAGGGCTGTTTGAACAGGCGTCTCTCGGTGTCTGGGTGCTGCACAGACATCAGATGACCGTCCTCGGGGAAGACGTTCACAGAGAAGCCTTGGATAAGACAGGGATCTGGTTTTATTCCTTCACTGGATACGGCCGAGTTTCAATCTTTAATATACATCTCTATCAGCAGAAGGAGGCCTAGTCTCGTCCCCGGCCCGGTTCCCAGGACTGGTGTTTCTGGTGTCAAGGATTTTCATGTCCTTGTGCTTGTTATTGCTAAGAGTATGATGTTGGACGCCACGAGGATTAAACTGCATTACTCAAACGCCCACGGGAGATCGCTTTTCAATCGAATAAATCTAAAAGCACTTCTAGCAAACGTTACACAATATCCTTCAAAAGAACACTTCAATCCCCCGCACTTCATTTCCCGTGTCACAGATCTGAATTACTGCGGGGTGGTCAACCACCCGAGAGACGTATAAATCACAGGACCTTCCTGGAGAAAATGATCCAAGCTCCATCCCGATACTTTCGCACTCATCCTGTTTACACACAAACACTCACAGTAATTTAGTAATATTATTTCATGAAACAACACACACACACGCACACACTCGAACACTAAAATGCATCAAGGATGAGTGCCTGATCATTATCTGAAGATTATCAGACATTTATCCGACTCGACCTGTTGAGGGCTGGATCTTCTGTTATGACCCGGAGCAAGGCAATTAACCCCATTAAACAATCCCTGCAGTTGGCACCATTAAAATACCCCCACCCCACTGCCTGAGCCTCAGGCAATCATTCATTAATCATTACAAGGGACTGATCGACTCAAACTGTGCCTTCAGTTCCCCGTCTACATTTCCACGTCTTTACAGAGGGCTCTGGTCATTCACTGGTGTCAAGCGGAAGTGATACAATCAGAAATCACATTTCATATTTAAATAAAACATCACTTGTTCAGCACCTGTGCATATTAGGCACGTTAAGTGCACGTTAGGGATCTGGAGCCCACCCGCACACACACTGTGAAACAAGACCAGCCACTCAGCTTGTTTTGGGCTGCCCAAGTCAGAAAACATGGGACAACACGAGCTATTCTGATCTGTGCCGTTTCTAACATCAAGTGTAGAGACGGCCCCCTCGTCTGAGGCCGTCCAATCACAGTCACAGCGCTGGACCCACGGAAAAATAAGAGCACTGAATAAAAACAGAGAAAACAAGAATGGAGAAGAAAGAGAACAGAGTGAAAACGGCTAAAAACCAGAGCTTCTGCTCCTCGCTCCTCACTGCTGTGCGCTCGGGGTCGGGGTGAACAGCGAGCGGCTCATTATCATTTAAAGGAACAGTGTTGTCTGGAGTGATGACTGTGATCCAGAACCAAATAATTCAAACCTAATATATCAGTAAACGTTACTGTTTCTCAATGCCATCAAATCCACACAGCAAATGTTCCAACATCTAGTGCCCTCTCAGAAAAATCACTTCATTTCAGAAGAAACGCCTAATGAGCTCAAAGCTTTGGCCACACACTGCACCAAGCCCTGTGTGAATAAAGAGTTGTGGGATTCATCTCCATTAAATCTAGCTTCACTCAGAGACCCAACCTGAACACCTGCAATAAAAAGCTTTATTGAATCTTTACAAGTTACACAGCCAGATTAAACCGGGGGCTTTCCTGGGACCACTCCTTCAGAGCTCTATTTGTACGGCTGTTAAAAAAACAGACCCGCCATGAGAGAAAGCTAAACACCAAGCAATCGCATTTGCAATTAGAGGGAGAGGGAGATGAAAAGAGGGCTGTGTATTGGCATGCTGGTGGAGTGGTGGACGGAGGAGAGCTGAGAGGAAAAGAGGAAGAGGGCGTGTCTGGGAACAGCCGGCTGCCACGCTGCTGCAGCTCCGGCGCTGTGGAGAGAGACATGCTGACATCAGCACCGGCCCTTTGCCAACTCACCCTCTCCGTCTCTCTCTCTCTCCCCTTCTCTTCCATTTTTCCTCAGTGCTTGCCCACTTTCTCCAAAATCACTCCATATTTAGCTGCTTTCTAGTCCACTCCTTTCCTCTGAAGTCCCTTTAGTCACTTACAAGAAAAAAGGGAAGAGGGGGGAAAAGGTGTTTAAAAAAAAAAAGAATGTGACTTTCTCCCTCTTAACCACCTTTCTTGTTCCATTGTCCTTCGCTCGTCTCAGACGCTCCCGTCACGAGCACTTCAATGGATCACGGCAGATCAAAGGAAAGCAGAGAGGAAAGGGCCTGAAACGCCCTGCCGAGGCACAGGAGGAAAGATCACAGACCAGCTCAAAAGTAGCCAATTTTGAAATATCAGAACGCCCCGAGATTTCACCAGACATCAAAACCTGCAAGACTTCACCTTCGCAGCATCAAGGCACCGCAGCCAAAACCAGAGCGGTTCGTTTCCCCTCGCACTGTAGGGTGCGACTCTGTATGAAAACAGCGATGCCACATTCCTGAACCTCTGGACTCGAGCTGTGGACATTAACAGACGAAGTGTGGGCTAAAATAAGCTCAATCTACATTCTTTTTGTACATTTGCACCTTCCTTGAGCTACTGTCGTTTACTGCAGCAATGGGGTGTGTTTTCAGAAGTTAAAGCATTACATTTATGCATTAAGCAGACTCCTATCTAAACGTATTACCACTCACACAGCATTAGGAGACTGGCTTAAACACTTAAAGCAACACTAGGTCATATTTTTACCTTAAAATTACAGCTTCAAAATCATGGTGATGCTCCACTGAGGTGTAATGGAGAGAACAGGGCCTCGGGGTCATTGCTAATCCAGGCTCAGCCCTGCAGAAACTGCACTATGTAACTTGGAAATAGTCTGTCCTCCCTCCCACTGCCTGTAGGGGGAGTCGTGGATCAAAAATGCATGGAGATTTATAGTAGACTATAATCGTTATTAAATCAGTCTATGACATTTGTAACTCCAGGCTGGGAGTTCGAGAGACGCTTGCTGGGCTTATAAGGATGGTCAGGGTTCTCCTCCAAGCGTGTTGAGCCTTTCAGCAGTTTGAAAAGAAGCAGTCGTAGGAGAACGTCACATTATCCACTTACTTTATTTTACATCAAAGATATGGGTGTGTTATCTATAAAAAGGTGGAAAGTACTCAGTCAGGTCTCACACACTGAATTACACTGAATGGAAAGGACAATAAAAATGGACTGTGAGTGGTGTAAAGCTACAAGACATCGGCCGTTATCGCCGCACACGCTCCGTCCGTCTCAGAGCGGCCTGTGATTGGAGACGGCATTACCTTGGCCGTGTCTGTGGCGGCTAATACTAATTGTGTGCAATCAAATCAGATGTCAGCTTTTAAAATAACCTGCAAGGGGTTAAATAAATAAATAAATAAATAAATAAAATAAATACAGCTAGCAGAAACTTTAAAATAAGAGCGCCTGGAGACATCTGATTGAGCAAACACTTCATTCCTTCTAATGATCTGTTCTGAAAAATACTACCTACTGTTCACACTGAAATCAAATATTTATCAAACCTTCAGACCTCTGCCTCAAACTGTGAGCCTTTAATGATCCAAAATTCTTCAAACAGCTTGAAAACACGGATTAAAACATGACGTAGACGTCATTACTTTAATTGAACGCTGACCTCTGCGGCTCGCCTCGGAGCAAATGAGGCCAACGCAGAGGGGGGAGAAAAATAATAATAAAAGCCTCCACGTTCAGCTCGGTGCGAACAGACGGAGCGCATCTTGAGTGACGAGGAAACGAGGGAAAAAACACAAAAGAAAACGGCAAGACAAACAGCACAAAATGAGCATGAGGGGGAAGAAGTGAGAGCAGGAAAAAGCGAGCAGCTCGATTAGCCTTGGAGAGCGCGCTGAGTCACTTAATAAGCCTGGCGGTGGAAATGAGGGGTTCATAAGGCACGCTAATGGACTTCCTGTGAGAAAAACGTGTCAAACTGTAACAAACTGCAGCCTGAGCGGCCAACAAACCAACCCCAGCCTAAACACAGGAAGCCAGGGAAAGCGAGGGCACAGAAGCACTGACCTTCTATTGACTCCATCTTCACGGTTAATTCTTCATCTTTCAAGGAGGCAGCATCATGACACACAGATTTTAAAGGAACAATAGGTCAAATTTAGGACGTTTTTGCTCCTGCGCTAACGCTACAGTGTATTTCCCTTTTACAG